>NC_056750.1:651817211-652012211 GCF_019279795.1 Protopterus annectens
CTAACTTAGGAATAACCCCTCATGTCACTTACTGAATTGCTGACCGACTCACAGATAGGACACAAGAAATCAAGACAAGGGTGTCTACCTCCACAAAAAGACTAGTCACTAGTGAAGTCACAGAGGTCTTGGTGCTGGGACCACTCATGTTTGGCATCCACTTCTCAGAAGTGCAAGCAAACATCAAGGGTCTTTGGTTCACCAAGTTTGTGGATGACTGCATGCTGGGATCAGTCACCGAATCTCCTCAAAACTCAGCCATTCCCCCATAAGGGCTTGTCCCAATCAAGTAAGTGGTGACAGAGTCATGGACTAAAGCAAAATGCCAAAAAGCATTACTGCACCTTTTGGGATACCAAATGTCCTGTAAAACTACCACATTGACAATACAACCCTAAGAGTCGATCCAGTAGTTAGAGATTTGGGAACATATGTAGACAGACACTTATTATTCAACCAGTATGTGTCTACTGCTGTGAGGAAGTATTTCTACACTGCTCAACTTACAATCGATCCGGAAATGTCATTGTGCCACTGTACTCAGCCCTCATCAGGCCCATCACTGAGTACAATGCCTCGTTTAGTATGTACCTCTCCAGATATATGCAACTATTCATAGGTTCATAGGTTCATACTAGACTATCTGCCCGAGGGCATTTATAAGCCTAGCCCATAGTTTTGTGGCTTACGCCACCCCTTTAGTTTGGAGAAACTATGCCCATTATTTTGCTGTGCCTCTGTCGAGCAGTGACACTGAGGTAACCCCTGGGGTGTATCTGCGATCCCCCATCCACTGGTCAAGATTCCTCTTGAACAAGGCCAGCGAGGTGCTCTGCCTCACATAGACCGGGATTTTGTTCCACAGCATAGGAAGTCTTTGGGTGATGAATCTATCCCTCCAGCACGTCCTATTAATAACCGTGTCGAGGTTTAAGTCTCCCGCCCTTGTGGCTCTGAGGGATCTAGATTTTTTGAGATGAAGCATGTTCATCAAATCTTGGTTTGACATGGCCTTGTATGTCAGGCATAGGTCACCTCTGAGCAAACGGTAAGCAACTGAATATAACTGGAGTTCTTTCAGTCGGGCAGCATAAGACAGATTTTTGAGACCCTTTATCCTTTTGGTGAGGAACTTTTGTGGCCTCTCCAGCTGCTGCAAGTGTCGGGTCAGATACATTCCGAATGGGGCATTGTACTCGATCATTGGTCTGATGAGTGATGAGTATAGGAGACTATGACTTCCCTTGATCTAGATGTGAATCCCTTCATGATAAGGTGGGCAATGTAGAAGGTCTTCCTAACTACTTTAGCAATATGGGTGTCGAATGAAAGGCTATTGTCCACCTGGGTTCCCAGGTCCCTGATAACTTCTTCTGTGATCAGGGGATTGCCTCCTATATGGTAGCTAGGGGTAACCTTATTTTTCCCGAAGGGTATGACTATGCATTTCTTGGCATTTAACTTTAGGCCATGGCTCTGGCACCAGTTATCCGTTTCTGTGAGACCCTTCTGAAGGATATCTGTGTCAGATGTGTTTTCGACTATGGCGCCCAGTTTGCAGTCATCTGCAAACTTTGTCAGCCATAACCCTCCTATGTTTGCTTGTACTTCAGAAAAGTAGATGCCAAACAAGAGTGGGCCCAGGACTGAGCCCTGTGGGACACCACTTGTGACAGGCTTTGAGTCTGACATGGCGCCAGCAACTCTGACCCTGTGGGTTCTGTCACTCAGCCAGTTTGCAACCCATCTTGTAATGTATGGGTTTACATTTAAGTTGATGAGTTTATCAATGATGCCCGAGTGGGGTATTGTATCGAAAGCCTTCGCCAGGTCTAGGTAAGCTGTATGGACTGCCATTCCTTCGTCAATGGCCTTGGTGACTGTTTCGAAAAAGTCAACCAAGTTTAAGAGGCATGATCTGCCTTTGACAAAGCCAAACTGGGTTGGATCCAAAGTCTGCAAATTCCCTATGTCTTTATTTATGAGATCCATTATGATCCTCTCCATGGCTTTGCAGATAAGGCTTGTCAAGCTAATGGGACGGTAATTTCCAGGGTCGGTGGAGGCACCGCCTTTGTGGAGTGGGACCACAGTCGCTGTGCGCCACTCCCTGGGTACATATCCGGAGGTGAGACTAAGATTAAACAGCTGTCCTAACTGTGGGTTTAATTCCTCGTTGAGTTCATGGAGCACACAGCCGGGGACACCATCAGGTCCCATGGATGCTGTGTTCTTTGCCTTGGAGAGCAGTTCTCACCTGGGCGTTAGAGATGTTTGGGGGCTACAATCATTTGGTATAGATATCTCTCCTTTAGGGGAGGGGAGAAGTTTGCACTGAACCTGTCAGCCAGTATGTTGGCAATGTCTGTAGGATCAGTAATCTTCACATCATTTTGAACTAATTCTGAGCATATCTGGGAGTTTCCTCCTAGGTTTCTGACATAGCTTAAGAATGCCTTATGGTTGTCTTTAGAGTCCTTAGCTATTTTTTTCTCAAAATTAACTTTGGATGATTTTATGAGAGCTCTTAGCTTTTTACTTATAGTGATCAGCGGTGTCTTACCTTTTAAGGATTTTGCTCTATCTTGTAGTAGCTTTCTCCTTTTGTTGAAGAGTTTGTTTATGGCTGGGGTCCACCAGACTGGACGCTTGCCTTTGGTACAAAGAGTCTTTGTTTTGCTTGGGATTGCCTGATCCATGCAGCCCTGCAGGTGCTGGTAGAAGGCATTTGTAAGTGATTCAGCGGTTTGAGTAATGTTTACCGCCGGTTCAGGGACCTTAAAGGAGACCACACTAGTCTTTAGAAGTGTGAAGTCGGCTTTCGAGAAGTTCTTTACTGTGGTCTTTTTTATTTCGGGTGGGGGCGGGATGAGGACCTCCAGTGAGATTAGTTTGTGATCTGATCTCACCAGTGAGGGGTATACTTCCGGTGTTGAACATTGTGCTCCCATGTTCGTGATGATGAGATCAAGTATGTTTTCTCCTCTTGTGGGGATGGTGACTAGTTGTTCCATGGCATTTGAGTTTATGAATTCCAGGAACTTTTGGGCTAGAGAGTTTGGGCTTGAGTAGTGTTCCCAGTCTATATTAGGGTAGTTGAAGTCACCTAGTATGATGGTGTTCGGAGATACATTTATCCCCTCCAGTGTTTTCAGGAAGGCCATATGAGGTTCCTGAGTTTGCGAGAGTATCTATAGTGGTTCCTTACAAAGAGGATACAGGGACTGAACCACATGACCTACACAGAATGCTTCAAAGCTCTGTTCCTATACTCAGTCTCTTATGGACTATGAAGAAGTAATCTGTATCTGGCCTACAAAGCATCCTCCGACCCTATACTAGTGGACCTACTACACATCTGCAAGTCAAATGGTATCAGCTATAATCAATCCTTAACCTCTTCTGCAACATAAACATAACAGTTTGGTGGGACATACCCAATATCCCAGAGGATATGATAACTCTGGAAAAGACTCCCCATTCATGCAAGACAAAGATCAATCCTGTTGTTATTCAAACTCAACTTAAATGAACGGATGAGGATAAGGAAATTTACCCCAGGATTGCTCCCTGTGCTATTAATGGACAGAGACAGGGCCTAAATGTCCTCCTGCGAGAGGGTACCGCTTCAGTATTTACTGGTATGAAATCTTCATTCTTAAATGTGAAGTACGGGAACAAAAAACTTAGTAAGTGTCATTTGAATGCCTAATGGGATAACACAGTTAGGGTTAAAATAGCCCTTCAGGGCAGTTAACCTAGTAATCACCTATTAACATATATGAATATACATTTAAGTACAAAGCTCATTTTACATTTAGAAAGATATAGCAATGCTTGCAAGCTTGGTATATACAAGTCTGATGTGGCAGAAAGTACAGTTGTGTACACTTACCATAAATGTAAATGTTCAAGTGTATCCTCTGTTGCAGTCATTACATTTGGGTAATCTGCTGGCAGGTTGCCCTCAGTCGGCCTGATTAACAAAGTCTTGGGTCCTGCATCGGTTGCTGTCCATTCTTCCATGACGTCAGGTTGTCAGGGGTATAAAACATGCATCCGACGCCATTACAACAGTTTTTCTTGCCCCAGATGTCAGATGCCCCCCTAATGGGGAGCAAATAAAATTAAAAACACAAAAATATACCTCCAACCAAAAGCAAATACAACAAAAAGGCTTTTAAGCATAGTAAAAGAAAGCAGAGGTATAGCCAGAGAAAAGTAGGGGGCTGGTGGGAGGGTAACCAGGACTGCAACAGTGAATATACTCGAACATCTACATTTATGGTAAGTGTACACAAATGTACTATGTTCTTCGTGTTTCACTGTTGCAGTCATCACATTTGGGTAGATTCCCAAAGCTATGGTTGGGAGGAGGAGTTTATACAGCATTGGGGCCCTGCAAGACAGCAGTGGCAAAGCCAGCTCTGGATTTAGAGATAACTGGTAAATGATAATGCTTGGTGAAAGGATGTACAGAAAGTACAGTTTTGTACCTACCATAAATGTAGATGTTCGAGTGTTCACCCTGCTGCAGTCATCACACTTGGGTTATCCTGCCATCAGGCGGTCCCGCAGTTGGCCTGAGTTCCAAAGTCTTGGTCCGGTGTCAGTTGCTGTCGCTTCTTCCCTGACGTCAGTGCGCCAGGGGTATATAAGAGACATCAGACACCATTTTCTTCAGTTTTTCTTGCCCCAGATGTCAGGTGTCCCCAATAGGTAGGCAATATATATATATTGCTATATAAAAATGTACATATAAAAATAAAACAATACCTTCAGGCACAAGCAAATACACCACAGACATAGGACAGAATGGCATAGATAAGTCCAGCTAGTTCAGAGGGGATGGATGGAGGGTAACCTGGACTGCAGCAGGGTGAACACTCGAACATCTACATTTATGGTAGGTTTGTACATACTTTCACCAAGCATTATCATTTACCAGTTTCTCTAAATCCAGAGCTGGCTTTGCCACTGCTGTCTTGCAGGGCCCCAATGCTGTATAAACCCCTCCTCCCAACCATAGCTTTGGGAATCTACCCAAATGTGATGACTGCAACAGTGAAACACTAAGAACATAGTACAGTTGTGTACACTTACCATAAATGTAGATGTTCGAGTATGTTCACTGTTGCAGCCCTGGTTACCCTCCCACCAGCCCCCTACTTTTCTCTGGCTATACCTCTGCTTTCTTTTTCTATTTGCCCCTGCTTCTCTGGCGTGAGGTAGGCCATCTGGGTGTTTGTGTTCAAATTGGCACCCAGGAAAATTATCTTCCGAGAGGGTATTAGCCTTGATTTCTCTTTGTTGACTGTGTATCCCAGGGAGTTTAATAACATTATTACATAAGCCAGATGTCTCAGAAGAATGTGCTTGCTGTCCGCTTGGATCAGGCAGTCGTCCAAATAAGGGTATATTTGTATCCCTTGAAGTCTGCAGTAGGCAATTACTGATGCCAGGCATTTCGTGAATACTCTGGGCGCAGTAGATAAGCCAAAGGGCAATGCAGAGAATTGATACTGGGTTGAACCTGCAAGAAATCTGAGGTATCTTCTGCAATTTTGTCTGATTGGGACATGCAGGTATGCCTCCTTGAGGTCCAATGTTACCAGCCAAGACTCCTTGCCCAGCATGGGAAGAAGTTGCTGTAGAGTGAGCATCTTGAATTTTGGTACAAGTAGGAATGTGTTTAGGATGGAAAGATCCAAAATAGGTCTCCAATCTTTTCCCTTCCTTGGCACCAGAAATAGCCTGGAATAAAAACCTTGACCTTGTTCGTGTGTAGGTACCTCTTGAATAGCTTTCATGTTTATAAGATCTGAAATTTGCTTTTGTGCCTCTGCCCTTTGATTGTGTGGCAGGTTTGGCATGCCTCTCATTTTTGGAAGGGTATGAAAATGGAATTTGTAGCCTCTGTTTATAATGTCCAGGATCTATTTGTCCTTTGTGACAATATGCCAATTTTTTGAGAAAAGTGCCAGCTTTCCTCCTAAGGGGGCTGCCATTTGAGACCTGGTTGGCATGTAAACGGGAAAGTCATTGGGTTTGCTTTCTGAAAGATTGCGAGTTGTCCTCACCACCTCTTTGTGTAGGAGCTTGCCATTGTCTGCCTCTGTACGATCCTTGTGATTGTCCTCTGCCCCTCGGGCGCCTGTATCTGCCTCTTTGGGGTCTGTCTGTGGCAGGAAAGGACCAGTTTTTGGAAGGCCAATTTCTACTGAAACGTGGGGGTTGAACCTGCAGAAATTCTTTCACAGTTTGCATTGATTTAGCCTTTTCCTCCATTTGCCAACCAGAACCGAAGTAAAAGGTAGAGTCTCCGAACTTGGAGCCGACGGCTTGGTAGATTTAGGAGATTTCACAGGCTGAGAGGTATTGGCCGGTGAATCCTGGGGCTTTAAAAGACCCCTAAGAATAAGCTTATTCTTACGCTCCTGCAGGACTCTTGGACTAAATGCATGGCAGATAGAACAAGAGTCCTGCAGGTGCACAGCACCTAAACAATAGACGCAAGAAGTGTGCCCATCTGTCAGAGACATTTTCTGACAGCATGAGTCACACTTTATGAATCCAGACACTTTGGATTCGTATGGCATCCTGAAAGAAGGTAACAACAAATACCACAACAGCTACCAAAGTAAAATACAGTTTACACAAAAAACACACTGTACTAACTATAGCTAAAGGATTTTTTTTTTTTTTTTTATAGGAAAATTCAAACAAAAAAGGGACCAGCACACTTTAGCAACAGGATTCAAATCCAAATCAATATTTATTTAAAGGTGGCTAAAAAGCAACCTTCCATTAAGTTGCACAAACCGGTTTCGGCTGATATAGCCTTTCTCAATGTGACTTCTACAATAACACAAAACAGTTGCTTGCACAAACACCTTAACATCCTGGTCCTCTTATATACCCTTGTGTTAAAGTGGTATCAACCTAACAAAACTTGTTTAATGGGTACATATTCAGTGAAAAAGTAAGAGCATATTCAGCAAAAATATACTTATATATACATATTTTAAACAGCATGCAACTGAGATCCTGAGAATTTAAACTTGATTATTTATAACTGTACATTATTGATATTCATAGATTAGATGGCTTGTATGATATACAGCCACAATATATTTATTGTGTAATTTTACAGGACTCAGAAGCAATATTGGAATGAATTTATATAAATAACTGGAATATAGTTGGAGGTTGGTAACATGAATGTTTATGATAGCCAATAATCAGTTTTTAATCTTGTGCAGCATACCACCTAGAGGCTAATACCAATGTTAAAAATAATTATCTGGAAAATCCATCATGTACCTCATATTCATTTAATCCTGGCTTAAAAAAAGCCCCAAGAGTGGTGATCCACTTATTCTCCATGTTATTAAGTTTCGTATGCCAACCCATCTTGAAATTTCTGTGAAGTTGGATTTTATCTATGATGATAAACCTAAACGATGCTCCTGTGTGATGTTGACTATGTTTGTATAAAGCATTAGTGATCCTTCTATTTTTTTTATGGAACTTAAATGTTCACTAATCCTAATTCTGATGGGTCTAGAGGTCTGCCCAACATAAAAGGCAGAACAAGTACATTGGGCCAAATGATTCACCCAATCAAAGCTGCAATTCCCGAAGATATTGATGTTAAAAACCTTTGGGGTATTTTTGCTGGTGAATTCTTTGCTTTTACAGATGTATTGGCATGCACTGCAATGTCCACATGGGTAACATCCCACTAAGGCATCACCAAAAAGTGTTGTTTGTAGTTTAGTGACTGGTGTAAACCTTTTGTAATGTGTTAGTTGAGATTGAATAGTGCGTCCCCTTCGATAATAAAAAGCGCAGGTATCAGGGAGAATGTCATTAAGGAATGGATTTGACTGTAGTATATCCCAATGTTTACTGACAATTTGTCTAAACCAGGATGTGTTATTACCATACGTGGTGACTAATCTAATAGGTTGTCTACCTTGCGTGGTATCATCCTGTAATCTATTGTACTTTAGTAAATCGTATCTTCCCTTGGCTTGTATTTGTTTGGTCGTATTGGTTAGATGATTGGGATTATAACCTCTATCCACAAATCTTGTTGTTAATTCTTGTGTTTGTGTGAAATATTCAGCATCCGTAGAGCAAATCCTTTTCAACCGCAAATATTGTGACTTTGGAATGTTGCTGATGATGTGGCGGGGGTGAGAGCTGGTAGCATGAAGTAAGGTGTTATATTGTGGGAATTTCCTGTGTATTGATGTTGCTAAAGTGTGATCCAGTAATCTTTTAATGGCAACATCCAGAAAGACAATTTCATTGTACCTAGTATTGACAGTGAATTGTATGTCAAATGGATTATTGTTTAGATAATCAATAAATTTGGATAATTCCTCCAAACCTCCCCGCCACACCAACCAAAATTGATGACTGCATGGTTGTTGATCAATATATCACAGGTTGTTGTCAACCAATAGTGTCAAAAAACATTTCTTAAATTATATTTGCCACAGATTTAAGAATATATTCTGAGGGTTTTTCATTTGATATATAAATAATAAGATTTTAAATTAAATTTACAACAGACGGGGGTTGATTAATATAATATAGGATATTCTAAATTTGGTTTTGGAAAGCACCAGCATTTATACTTTCACTTAAACATATATAAAAGTTGGGGGATACTGTTTGGCTGTCTGACCTGGGTCAATATTGAGCTAATTTTTGAGAAATGGGTTATATCCCAATTTTGGTACAAGTGTCATTGGTTCCAATATGCTTTGAGTGAAGATCGGTATCACTCAATACTTCATTAAAAATACAGTTGACCTTATACAACAGGGTAATTGGTCATTGTGGCTTAAGGCACGGCCACAACAACAAGTACCAGTTATACCCTTACGGTGGCATAAATAATAAGTATATTTGACAATATTGTTTTTTTATATTGGTTCCACTTATTGTAAGGGTATACTAATACATAAAATAAGTTTTAAAATTTGACAAAGTGAGATCCTTACGGTGGCAATCAAAAAAGATATCAAACCTGTGAACTTTTTTGATAACACCACCACTTATTGTAAGGGTAATATATAAGAAATATTGTAACATCTTTACGTCTTATATTGGGTACCGTTTGGTTATACTCAGGCATATATGGCAACTTTCTGACCAAGCAATATGTATCATGGTCATATATTTTGCATTAATTGAATCACTCTGTTCGGGCAGACCAACATTACCCCTCAAAAGGTTTTCTTATTGGCCAATTTGCTATCGGTTATATGAACAATAATTTTGTTTTTCTAAAAACATAAGTTGGACATTTAAGCACATAGGGTCACGTGACCAGGTTACATTGAATATCAAACAAAATTATTCTTTAATAATTTGATCCTAAATATGGACTTAAATTATATTCTTAAGGGCCTTTCGGCAGATAAGGACAATTTAGATGCATTTGGACTTAACACCTGCCAATCCCCTATGACTGACAATGCCACAATTAACCTTAAAGAAAAATGTGGTTCTATTTTTTCTAAATTAAGCAGACAAATGAAAACCCTCAGAACAAATATATGGCACCTGAAGCTTTTTAAAGCATACAAAATAAAAGATATCACACCAAGAGGGCTTCGCATTAAGTTGCAACCTTTAGTGGCTAATATTGACAACCAATTAAGACAAGATTGGGCTACTGCCCAACATCAGGCATCTATGCTTTTTGTCGACAGTCTTTTTAAATATTATGAAAGAAACATTGAAATACTGACTACAGAACTACAACCCACTTGGTTTGGAAGCTGAAGCATTTTCTAGCACAGATTACTATCAGGGTCATTTATCTCAATTAGCCAAGGAATTAACAAATATAGAAGAACAACTTAAGAAAAGGAAAATACACAAGTTTAACAGAGATTTAGGGGATTATGAAAAAGGTAAACCCTTTGTAACACCAAAAAATGTTAGGTTTAGTGAGGGGACATACAAACCACCAAGGGGTAAAAAAAGACCTAGACCTATCCTTAAAAAGTATGACACCACACACATTGTCACTTCTGATGATGATTTTTCCTCCACGACAGAAGGTGAAGTTTCCTCTAACCAGGCATCCCCAGTAGCCAAAAGGAAGCAATTCACCCCTTTAGGACCAAACAACGCAGGGCAGGGAGGAAGCACAGGCGAAGACATGGGTACAACCAATCTTCAAACACTACTGAAACAAATAACAACACAATGAACAATGTACTTAACATCTCTTCTTTTGTACTTACGGATGCTCAATATAAGGTATTAAATAAAGGCCTTAATTTTGTACCCACATCACCGGTGCCTGAACATTTATTAGCTGATGATATTAACAACTTTTGTAGAACACTTAACCTGAAGCTATTTTTTTCAGATGAGTCTAATACTCAAAGATCTACTGGTTTCAGGTTTGGACAATCTAAATTTGTACCACCAATGGATAAATATGTCTCTATATTCAAAGATTGTGTCATGAAGGATTTACATTTTTCCAAGGATCTTGGGGGTTGTCGTAGTAATCTTAACCGACATGAACGTGAAGCACTTACACAATTGCAACACAACAGAAATCTAGTTATTACGTCTGCAGATAAAGGAGGGGGTATTGTGGTCATGGACTACTCAAAATATAAGGCAGAGGCACTTAAACAGTTATCTCAATCGCAGTTTTATATAAAGATGGTAGTAGATCCCACTCCTAATTTCAAAACTGATATTGATTCATTTATAGATTTAGCTGTTGAGGAGGGTATTATCACCCCACAAGTTGCCAGGCAACTCAAGGTGCCGGAACCAATGCCACAATACCTTTATTTAATACCTAAAATACATAAAGATCTAATGAATCCACCAGGTAGACCCATAGTTTCAGGTCGGGGATCCCTTACTGAACCTTTATCTGCCTTTCTGACGGAATATTTAAAGCCATTACTGACTATGCTCAGATCACGCATCCAAGATGCAACACAATTTTTGAATATTATTGAAGACTCGCAACTGGAAGAGGATTGGCTGTTATGTACACTAGATGTATCATCCCTATACACAAGTATTCCACACAAAGCTGGCATTTTGGCAATTACGTATTGGTTAAATCAATCCAAGTTATATTCCACTGGATTTAATAATTTTTTGATCAAGTTAACTGAATATGTATTGCAAAAAAACATCTTTTATTTTGAAGGCAACCCGTACTGGCAAATCAAAGGAACAGCAATGGGGGCATCTTTTGCCCCAATTTACGCAGATTTATTTAGGGGGTATTATGAACAGACCTTCATATATGATGTCCAGCGGAATATTTATATGGACTATATGGACATATGGCGCAGATATTTGGACGACTGCTGGTTGGTGTGGCGGGGAGGTTTGGAGGAATTATCCAAATTTATTGATTATCTAAACAATAATCCATTTGACATACAATACACTGTCAATACTAGGTACAATGAAATTGTCTTTCTGGATGTTGCCATTAAAAGATTACCGGATCACACTTTAGCAACATCAATACACAGGAAATTCCCACAATATAACACCTTACTTCATGCTACCAGCTCTCACCCCCGCCACATCATCAGCAACATTCCAAAGTCACAATATTTGCGGTTGAAAAGGAATTGCTCTACGGATGCTGAATATTTCACACAAACACAAGAATTAACAACAAGATTTGTGGATAGAGGTTATAATCCCAATCATCTAACCAATACGGCTAAACAACTACAAGCCAGGGGAAGATCGGATTTACTAAAGTACAATAGATTACAGGATGATACCACGCAAGGTAGACAACCTATTAGATTAGTCACCACGTATGGTAATAACACATCCTGGTTTAGACAAATTGTCAGTAAACATTGGGATATACTACAGTCAAATCCATTCCTTAATGACATTCTCCCTGATACCTGCGCTTTTTCTTATCGAAGGGGACGCACTATTCAATCTCAACTAACACATTACAAAAGGTTTACACCAGTCACTAAACTACAAACACTTTTTGGTGATGCCTTAGTGGAATGTTACCCATGTGGACATTGAAGTGCATGTCAATACATCTGTAAAAGCAAAGAATTCACCAGCAAAACTACCCTCAAGGTTTTTAACATCAATATCTTCGGGAATTGCAGCTCTGATTGGGTGATTTATTTGGCCCAATGTACTTGTTCTGCCTTTTATGTTGGGCAGACCTCTAGACCCATCAGAATTAGGATTAGTGAACATTTAAGTTCCATAAGAAATAGAAGGATCACTAATGCTTTATACAAACATAGTCAACATCACACAGGAGCATTGTTTAGGTTTATCATCATAGATAAAATCCAACTTCACAGAAATTTCAAGATGGGTTGGCATACGAAACTTAATAACATGGAGAATAAGTGGATCACCACTCTTGGGGCTTTTTTTAAGCCAGGATTAAATGAATATGAGGTACATGATGGATTTTCCAGATAATTATTTTTAACATTGGTATTAGCCTCTAGGTGGTATGCCGCACAAGATTAAAAACTGATTATTGGCTATCATAAACATTCATGTTACCAACCTCCAACTATATTCCAGTTATTCATATAAATTCGTTCCAATATTGCTTCTGAGTCCTGTAAAATTACACAATAAATATATTTTGGCTGTATATCATACAAGCCATCTAATCTATGAATATCAATAATGTATAGTTATAAATAATCAAGTTTAAATTCTCAGGATCTCAGTTGCATGCTGTTTAAAAAATATGTATATATAAGTATATTTTTGCTGAATATGCTCTTACTTTTTCACTGAATATGTACCCATTAAACAAGTTTTGTTAGGTTGATACCACTTTAACACAAGGGTATATAAGAGGACCAGGATGTTAAGGTGTTTGTGCAAGCAACTGTTTTGTGTTATTGTAGAAGTCACATTGAGAAAGGCTATATCAGCCGAAACCGGTTTGTGCAACTTAATGGAAGGTTGCTTTTTAGCCACCTTTAAATAAATATTGATTTGGATTTGAATCCTGTTGCTGAAGTGTGCTGGTCCCTTTTTTGTTTGAATATACATGGTTTGGACCGAGCACCACAGTTCACCGTGCGTGCCTTGTTTCTCTCTTTTTATAGGAAAAGCCTCTAACTTAAATGGCTAACCTATGAAAGAAAAGGGAAAGGGAAAGCCTCTAACCTAAACGGCTAACCTGACAAGAAGGATGGGGGGGGGACTCTCTAAGTTAAATGAGTTCTACAAGAAGGGAAGGGATACTACAACTAAACACTAGCTATCACAAAAAACAAGACTAAATGTTAACAATAAAACACTGAAAAAATATATTTCTAGAGTAAGAAAGTTATACGAAAAAACTTTATACGAGCCTGAGCCAGAAAAACGACACCTCGCATCTGAAGCGGCAAACGAGATCTGGGTAGCTATCGCTAGGCATAATGGGATAAGGGGGTAGCCTCGAGCCAGCAAACAGCTCTCGAGCTATAGAAGATGGCCGAGTTGGAGCCGAAGATCGGCTCTGATCCCAACCAGCAAGAATGAAGGCAAGATAGATAATTTAACATCTAACGTTGGGCGGCATGATGCCAGAGCACTTCTATGGGCTAGGCTTGTAAAGGCTCCAGGCCCATTAGCCTAGTACACACCTATGAACCTATTTGTGAAATTAACACTGATCAACAAATGATTTCATTTGAAGATGAGACAAGACAAAAAGAAAGATTTAAGACTGAATAATCTTTTAGAAAGTGAGAAGGGTGGACAGACTCTTGTAAGAAACCTCTGGGTATACAGACATAGTAAACCTAGAATCATTTTGGTTCAGTTTATTACTTGGTATGAAAGCAAACAAATTATTATGGTAACTGTGAAGATCAACATTTTTTATATAGCACAATGTTTCTCACACCACACTTCAATACACATACTCTGGGTGAATCCATGACAATAGAAGTTTAGAATACAGTAGTAGCCTGAAACTTCTCTAGCTCGAATCTATCCCTATGCGCCTTTAGTGTTGATAATTTCAAAGCAGGATAAATTTCACAGTACTCAGAGAAAAGCACTTCAAGGTACTTAACCCTTTAAACCCAGATCCCGAGTTATCTCAACACATTGAGACAAAGGCTTAATAAAGGTGCTGCTGAGATAACTCAGTTTTAGTGCATTTTTTAAATCAATAGAAAACCAATTTTAAAAACAAAGCCTTTTTCAGGATGTCTGCAAGATAATTAGTTAGCTGATATGGCTTTTTTTGTCATATTCTGGAACTACAGTGTAACAACCAAATAACTACCATACAGCTTCCTTTAAGTACAATGGAAAAAAATCTAACCTGAAAGTGAGATGATATAGTACTTATTAGCATAATTTCTCAGATGTACCATTAACATAGCAAACAGGATAGGAGTAGTCAACCCATATCTTATTAATATGCCCTACCCATGTCTTACTAATATGACCTACAAGCACCCAAGATTGGTTGTTCTTTTTGGCCAATCACGACAATGGCTAGTCATTTGGCTAAATATTACCAAAAAACAATGGATACGCCAATCTTTGGGATTGTTTTCTCTTACGAGTTTTTCTTTATTTTCTGCCGAAAAATCTGACAGACCTGTGGGCAGTGGTAACAGTACACACTGCTCACAACACAATTTACCACCACTGCAGCAGGGTGTAATATTCTCAAGCAGCAACTTGAAGCACAAAATTGTGGCCATGTTTACAATTCTTCTGGTGATCTCACATCACTGGTGAAAACCACAAGTGGCTATTTGTTTTGGAAGTCAGTCTGTGGTCAAAAGCAAATGAGAGTTAGGGAGATCACAATACAGTGATCATTGCTGTCACTTGTTGGGAGTGCAGACAGTATCAAAGCTACAAAATGAAATACATTAATGTGAAAACTATTCCTTACTTTTACTACAGCCTAACATCAGAGGGATAGACAAAAACTAGCTTTCTTTCGGGGAGGCGGGGGGGGGGCAGGTTGGAAGGCAGGGTTTGTATGTATACAAAAGGACAGTTAAGACAATCTAAGTACAAGTTAGAATTCATTACTCAGGACACTATGCCCCCTCACTTCATTCACAGTCACAGATCAGAAATATGCACAGAAAGTGGTCATCATGTTTTGAGGTGCAGACCGTGTACAAAAGCATAAGGCAATTGTGGGAGTCATGCAAAACAATCACTGATGTATGTAGTTTTAGGGACGGGGAAGAGTATATACATGCCACAAAGCAACAGGGTAAAATATTGCTGTGGTCTTAATTTCTCTCCCTTTCCTCACACCCAAACATCAGACGCATTCACAGAAGAAGGCTACCTTTTGACAACAAGGGTGAGGCATACTACAAGTGAATGTGGAGTAGTGAACTTTATTACTATGAAGAAAAAATGATGAGGCACATTGTGGGCCAGTGTGTATGTAGCTAATAAATGCAGGTTGAAATACATTACATTGGCTGACATGTTTTACATTTTCTTCTCACCAAGGCATCAGAAGTGTACACAATATGTTCCTTATTTCCTGGGGGGCAAAACATAATGAAAAAAGGGCAGTTGTAGCATCATTTCTGAATTACTACAGATATGTATTGGTGGGACAGTATCTGTCCAAGAATAACGTGCCTTCACATTTACGTGGTGACTTCACTATAGAAGTTGGTGTACCTCTCAGAAGGGGCACACAACAATGCCAGGATGTGTGTGCTTTTTATCAAAGTATCTTATCAGTGGTCTGTGAATTTTTTTTTTTTTTTTTTACAGTGAACATCTTAGGATAACTAACATATGGCCTCATACACAGCTAACAAATTAAATGTTTCAGTGGGCTGTTTTCACAGCCTGGCTCCATAACCCATTTCTTCCCAGAAGCTCCTTGACCACTGCTAGCAAATCCAACTGAAACTAATGTCCAACATATTTGAACTTTTATTAGACCAAAAGTAAGAAAATATTATTTACTTTACCAAACAAGGTGACATTTCTGTTACTGCATACCCTGGGATGTCTAGATGCCATTTACTGACAAATGCATTGTGCTGACATGTACATCAGGACTGATGTACAATAAAATCCTTGGAAGTAGAATGGCATTACTGAATGTGTTTTGTACCTAAGAAAAGCATTTTCTTAGGAGTCCTGAATGTTTTATTGTAAAGTGCCTTACATGGAATAGCATGTAGCTACTCATGCACAGATAACCTTATCCAGGATTTCAGAAACATTTACGGTCACAACTAGCGCTTTACCTAATTTCTAAATGGGGGAATTGTGACCCTTGCTCACCAAGCCCGATAAAACTAATGTCCAGAATGGGTGTATACTAAGCCCTTGTTAGGCCAGAAGAAAAAGATAATACTTTTTATTTCATCAGCCAAAGTAGTTTTTCTTTTACAATCTATACAAGGGAGACCTAGAATCCATCTACCGACAAAGACATTAACCTAGCATGCAACTCAGGATTGTGATGCTGTAAAATAAGTGGAGTCAGAGTGTCATTCTTAGGTGTGTCTTGTAGTCTAGTAACTTATCAAACTTTCATAAATGTTTTATTACTTGCCTTTGGGAAAGTGGCACATGGCCTTGTACATACAGTTAACAAATTCAAAGTATGAGGGTTTTTTTTGTCACAGTCTGGCACGGCAGAGAGTTTCGACCTGGGGGTGGTACTTACCTGTTACTTGCACGGATGGGTGAAACTAATATCCAGAATATATTTGCACTGTCCTCCTAATATCAGAAAAGGGGGGGGGGGGGACACCAGCCAAAGCAACATTTCTGTTACTACATACATAGTGAACCTTACAATCCGTGTACTTACAGTTTGTGCTATGTGTATCAGGACCGAGATGCAGTGGCAACCTAAGAATTAGAATGGCATTCTTGAGTATGTTATCTGCCCAAGTAACTTATTAGAATTCCCTGATTTTTTTTTCACTCTATCTTAGAGGAATGTTTCATATGGCTACTTAAACAAAGCTAGCTATTCTATGTGTTTCAGAGAGGTTACGTTGTCACAGGGTAGCACTATACCAATTTTTCACTCAAAGCTCATCTGACCTCTGCTTGCAAGGCCAGGTGAAATGAATGCTCAGAGTACGTAATGCTCTAAGAAAGCTTTCATTGGACTGGAAATATAATTTTGCCTCTGCAGCCAAAGAACGTTTATGTTACTGTATACACAGCTGTCAAGTAAACCAGGAAGGAAATGCAGTGAAGTCCTTATGAAAAGAATGATATTAGAGTGCATTTCGAACCCCAGTATTTTATTTATCATTTGTTGACCGGGAATGTCCGACTGGGTTCCACAGAGCCTGTTTTCAGCGGAGGCCCGGGGAGAAATGCTCCATCCAGATGCATGTTTTTGGAATGTGGGAGGAAACCGGAGTACCCGGAGGAAACCCACGCGAACACAGGGAGAACATGCAAACTCCACACAGAAGGCACCCCAGCCGAGAATCGAACCAGAGAACCTCTTGCTGTGAGGTGACAATGTTAACCACTGCACCACTGTGCCGCCCATATCTTACTATAAGTCTGATTTTCTTTTATAAGGGAGGGTGTGATAACAGTTAAGGTATTTACCTCACAAATACAATGTGCATGGATTAATTCTCACCTTTGGAAATTTAGCTAGGCTTACAATGACTCAAGGGCAGTTACCCAATACTTACCTATGAACATACCAACATTTAGGGAACTGACATAAGATCTCTTAAATAAAAACAAGAAATCGATGGTTTTAGTGTACTTTTGTTATCATTAGCTGACACAATACCGACTTTCCACCTGAAGACTATCTGACCTCTGCTTGAAAGGTTGGGTGAAACTAATATCCAAAATAAATGTGCATCATCTTCCACTATATCAGAAACAAATATCATATATATATATATATATATATATATATATATATATATATATATATATATATATGTAACATACATATATATATATATATATATATATATATATATATATATATATATATATGTAACATATATATATATGTAACATATATGCAACATATATATTGTCCTATTAAATGTCAGGAGTACAATACCATACTTTCATTCATTTAAGGTAGCAGTCTAATTCATCAAAAAATTCCTGACAGTAAGGGAGCTTTTGGTGCATTGAACAGCTGATCATATTGTTATGGTCTTACAAGTTTCTTAATGAAATTTAAAAGAATGAGCAAGGTATATAGCCTTTTGAAGACCAACATCAGATGCTTTGTTACATACACCTTGACTGCCACAGACTAATATTCTGATTTGGTTTCAAGTGTTGGTGTCATGTTGAGTTTCTGCCAAGTATGTGGAATACAACACTGGCCAAAAACACAATGTAATGACCACTCTGTACAGAAGTAACAATTCTCTACATTCTACAGGTCAATAGTTACTTACTAGGCCACTGCTTTGTGAGCATCTTTAGACACCTAGCCATACATATCCATGATGCTTTTAGCCCTTATACCTGAACTACGAACAACTCAAAGATGAGCAGAATATTGTCCCCTATCCATGAGGGACAAGGGTGCTA
This sequence comes from Protopterus annectens, assembly GCF_019279795.1. NCBI lineage: Eukaryota > Metazoa > Chordata > Ceratodontiformes > Protopteridae > Protopterus > Protopterus annectens. Next base: position 651,835,782 of record NC_056750.1, read on the forward strand.
AATCAAGGATGAATTTGTGGTTACCCATCTGCTGATCCAGATTACATTTCAATATTGTTAACAAAAGTACTTTACTTTATGTAGCGAGGAAGACAATTACAATGGAGCAGTATTTTCTGTGGTACATATCTATCCCTCCTACATGTTCTACTTATCTTACAAAAGAGACTTGTAAATGTGCAGTAGGGGCTGACTGCACTGGGTCTGTTGAGGATCTGTACAGGAGACAGAACTCACCCTTAAGTAGCCTGTATGACACTGAGAAGAGGAATAAGCTTTGAGACTGTCCTCAGTTTTTATGATTTAGGCCCTTGATTTTCTTAGTTAGAAAGCATTGTGGGCATTCAAGTTGTGTCATATATTTTGACAGGTACATACCTAAGAGGCGCATTATACTCAATGACTGGCCGAATGAGTAAGGAATACAGTGGAATGATCACATCCCTGGACACCATACCCTTAGTCATTTTTCATTGTACTGCATTTTACTTTTACAATAAATGGTGATCAAATGACGGTTTGCTGGCTATATAGGTTCCTAGGTCTCCAACTACTGGATCAATTTTCAGGGGTACGTTCTCAATGCGATAGTTACAAGGGACTTCTTGCTTGCTGAAGGATACAATTATATACATTTCTTGGCATTTAATTTTAGTCCATGTTTGACAGGCTACTGGTTTGGAAAAGGACACCATGAAGGATCATCATGTCCAAAGCAGACATACACTTGAATGAAACTGAACTCATGAATTTGGCATGGATATTCTCCAGACCAGTGCACTAGCATGGCATGACAATAAAGCATACACACACACACACACACACACTTGTGTGTGTGCGTGTGCGTGTATATGTGTGAATATATATATATATATATATATATATATATATATATATATATATATGGATCTACTCTGACAGTAGAAATGTCATATAATCTAAATCCATTTTTGCAAAACAAAAATTGCAAGAGCTTAAATATCCCAACAGCAAATTTCTCCCAGGGTAAGCAAACACTTACCCAAACATACACGAAACACACACCGAAGTAAGTAAAACCCACCTAGGTGAGAGGGGATGAATCCCCACACCCAACTATATATATATATATTTTTTTTATTTTACATTTGTTAACCGGGATAGTCCAAATGGATACATGTCCATTTTCAGTGGAGGGCCGGGGAGAAAAGCTCCATAGAAACACATACGCAAGACATACAGACAATACATTTTACATGTTTCTAGTATATTCAACCAGACAATATAGATGAGCACAAATTATTAATTTCTTACAAAGACATATACAATGATCAATACATGCACTAACAATAAAGTATATTAAATATCCTATCTTGAGTCACATTATGCACCTGAATATGGTATTGATAAGACTAAACAGTCATATCAGGAGACTGCGTGTTTGAGGAAAGAGTAATAGCAGGAGTGGAGCACGACTGTAGTTAGTCAGGTGTGGAGCAGGGACATAACCACTTGTTGCCGAGATGGCTTTTGATAGATTTCTTACATTTGGATAGAGAAGATTCCAGGGTAATGGAAGGAGGCAGGGAGTTCCAAATTTTGGATATGAAAGAAGAGTAGAGGGAGTCGCCGGCATGGTTATGTGATCTAGTAACTGTTAATAGTGACTTATCTGTGGAGAGGAGTAGCCTAGGACAGGAATACTGCTGAATTAGGTTGCTTAAAGCTGGTGTTTTATTTGGGTGGGAGAGGTTCATAGGTTCATACTAGGCTACCTGCCCTAGGGCATTTATAAGCCTAGCCAGAGTGAGTGTGGCTTTCGCCACCCCTTGGGATGAGAATACTATGCCCATTTAGGGTTTAGCTTACTGTGCCTCTGTCTAGTAGTGACACAGAGATGACCCCCGAGGTAAACCTACGATCTCCCATCCACTCATCAAGATTTCTCTTGAAAGAGAGTTAGTGAGGGGCTCTGCCTAACATGGACTGGGATTCTGTTCCAGAGTGTAGGGAGCCTCTGGGTTATGAATCTGTCCCTCCAGCACGTCCTATTTATTTCTGTGTTGAGGTTCAAATCTCTTGCTCTCGTGGCTCTGATGGATTTGGATTTTCTGAGGTGGAGCATGTCCATTAATTCCGGATTGGACATGGCTTGTACGTCAGGCATAGATCACCTCCGAGTAGGCGGCATGCGACTGAATAGAGCTGGAGTTTCTTCAGCCGGGCAGCATATGACATATGTTTGAGACCCTTTATCCTCTTGGTGAGGAACTTTTGGGGTCTTTCTAACTGCTGCAGGTGTCGGGTACGATACATCTCAAATGGGGCATTGTACTCAATCATGGGCCTGATAAGACAAGAGTACAGGGGCACAATGACCTCTCTTGATTTAGATGTGAATCCCTTCATGATAAGGTGGGCAATATAGAAGGTCTTCCTAACCACCTTGGAAATGTGAGTGTCAAATGAGAGGTTACTGTCGACTTGGGTCCCTAGGTCCCTGATTACCTCTTCCGTACTTAATGGATTACCACCTATGTGGTAATTTGCGGGTACCTTGTTTTTCCCAAAGGGTATGACTATGCATTTTTTGGCGTTCAGTTTAAGGCCATGGCTCTGGCACCAATTATCCATTTCTATGAGGCCTTTCTGAAGGATGCTTGTGTCCGCTGGAGTATCAATTATGGCGCCCAGTTTGCAGTCCTCTGCGAACTTTGTCAGCCACAATCCTCCTATGTTTGCTTGCATCTCGGAAAAATAAATACCGAACAAGAGGGGTCCCAGGACTGAGCCCTGTGGGACACCGCTTGTGACTGGCCTAAAGTCTAACATGGCTCCAGCAATTCTGACCTTGTGGGTTCTGTCCTTGAGCCAATTTGCAACCCATCTTGCGACATATAGGTATACATTTAAGCTGGTGAGTTTGTCAGTGATGCCCGAGTGGGGTATTGTGTCGAAGGCTTTTGCAAGGTCAAGGTAGGCTGTGTGAACTGCCTTACCCTCATCAATGGCCTTAGTGACCGTTTCAAAAAAGTCGACTAGGTTCAAAAGGCAGGATCTGCCTTTGACAAAGCCGAATTGGGTAGGATCCAATGTCTGCAGGTCCCCAATGTCTTTGTTTATGAGTTCCATAATGATCCTTTCCATAGCTTTGCAGACCAGACTCGTCAAGCTTATGGGGCGGTAATTTCCAGGGTCCGTAGAAGCACCTCCTTTGTGGAGTGGGACCACTGTTGCTGTACGCCACTCTTTCGGTACGTATCCTGTAGTAAGGCTAAGATTAAACAACAGCCTTGTGTGCGGGTTTAGTTCCTCCTGGAGTTCATGTAGCACGCAGCCCGGGACACCGTCCGGTCCCATTGATGCTGTGTTTTTAGCTTTGGAGAGGGCGGCTCTCACCTGAGCATCTGAGATGTTAGGAAGGCTACACTCGCTGGGATAGATATTTCTCCTTTTGGGGGGGGGGGGGGGGCAGAGAAATTTGCACTGAACCTGTCTGCCAGAATGTTGGCAATATCTGTGGGTTCAGTGTATTTTGTGTCATTTTGGACTAACTCTGAGCATATCTGGGAGTTTTCACCCAGGTTTCTAACATAGCTAAAAAAGGCCTTGTGATTGTCTTTTGTGTCTTTTGCGATTTTTCTCTCAAAGTTGGCCTTGGATGATTTCATGAGTGATCGAAGTTTTTTGCTAGTACTGATAAGAGATGCATTCCCTTTTGGGGATTTTGCTCTGTCATGTAGTAGCTTCCTCCTCCTGTTGTAAAGTTTGTTAATGGCTGGGGTCCACCAGACAGGACGCCTGCCTTTGTGGGAATGGGTCTTGATTTTATTAGGGATTGCATGATCCATGCATTCTTGAAGGTGTCCGTAGAAGGCATTTATAAAGGATTCAGCGGTGTGGGTTGCGGTTTCCACTGGCCCAGGGGCCTTGAAAGATGCCACTTCAGTCTTAAGAAGTGTGAAGTCGGCTTTTGAGAAATTCTTCACTGTGGTCTTCTGTGCAGGGGGTGGGGGTGGGATGTAGATTTCCAGTGAGATTAATTTATGGTCTGATCTCACCAATGAGGGGTATACTTACGGTGTGGAGCATTTTGTCCCCATGTTTGTGATGATCAGGTCTAGTATATTATTTCCTCTTGTGGGAGTGGTGACTAGTTGTTCCATTGCATTTCAGTTTATGAATTCTAGGAACCTTTGGGCTAGGGTGTTGGGGCTTGAGTAATGTTCCCAGTCTATGTTTGGGTAGTTGAAGTCTCCCAATATGATGGTATTTGGAGAGACATTCATACTCTCCAGTGTCTTCAGGAAGGCTGAGTGGGGATCCTGAGTTTGAGAGGGTGGTCTGTAGCATGCTACAAACTGTAGGGCAGTTTTGCCTATGGTTAGTTGCACCTGGATGGTCTCCGATGCTTTGTGCGTTGCCACTAACCTGGAGGTGTGGGTATCTTTGATGAATATGGGTACTCCCCCTACTCTTGTGGTTCGGTCTAAGTTTTGGGGCCGGAAAGCATGATATGAGGTATAACCTGGTAGTGCTGGGGTGCTCGAGATGTTCTCCATACTGAGGAGGGCTTCGAGAGTGTGCATCTTGAGGTTTAGACTTCTGGCATTGAGCAGCATTACCCTTAGTTTGTTTTCACTTGTGTTTTCTAGGGAGGTGGGTTTGTCTTTTGAGCCTTGCCTAAAAAAGGCACTATGGGGGTGGCAAGAGCCTTGGCCAATATCCGGAAGCCCAGGGGTGACAGGTGCAAGCCGTCCCTTGCGAAGCAGCGTGGCTTGTCAAGCATGTCATCCCAAGCGGACAGATATTGGATCCCCTTAGAATGACACCAGTAATTAAGCCAATTGTTAAAGCTGATCATTTTGTCTCTGTACTGTGGCATCATTCTTGGTGAGGGTAAGATGCTGCTCGGGGTCAGGGTCATACCGGCCTGGGCTACATAATCAGAGAGCTCCTCTATGTCTCTTTTCATGTAGTCCAAGGAGGTACGTCTCAGGTCATTCACACCGGCATGGACAATGACTGAGTCATATTTGTACTTGCTTTGGAGTGACCTGAGTGCTTGTGTTATGTGGCAGATTCTAGTGCCCGACAGGCAGCTTACTGTAACCTTTTCCTTGTTCAGTCTGGTGAGCGGGACGTCAATGTGTCTGACTATGGAGTCACCTATTACAAGTGTATCTGGCATGTTGTTTAGCCTTAAGGGCTGTGACTGTTTAGCACACTGACTTTGTGAACTATGTGTTGCATGTGCTATGTCTTGAGGTAGGAGCTTATAAGTAGTGATAAGTTGATTGTAGATTAATAAATTTGGCAGCTCAAGCCAGTCCAATTGTTTTAGGTTATGACAATGATAGATATATATATATATATATATATATATACACACACACACACACACACACACACACACACACACACACACACACACACACACACACACACACACACGTGTAGAATTTGCAACATAACATTTGTGGGCAACAAATGAGTCAAATGTAGTATAATGCCTCAATGAAGTCTAAAGACTAGAATATGGGTCTTGGGTAGATTTTGAAGTTTATCATCTTGTTGCTACTCCTTGAAAGCTTCACAATGAAATCTCAAAGGAGCACTGGAATATGGGCTTTTACAGACTGATACTACGTCTGTACGCTAAGAAAGTAGTTGTGTACACTTACCATAAATGTAGATGTTCGAGTGTATTCACTGTTGCAGTCATCACCTGTGGGTTATCCCTGCTGTGGTAGCCCTCGGCCAGCCTGAATACCACAGCCAATGTTTTTCTGCGTCAGCTGCAATCGTCTGTAGTCTGATGTCAGGTAGTCAGTGCTATAAAGCAAGGCAGCCAACGTCATTACATTAGATTTTCTTGCCCTAACCCGTCAGAAGCACAAGGAAATAAGGTAAAGTGGTCCTGGTGGCTAAAAGCCACCATGGGAAGCTTATGTCCCCCTAGGAGAAGAGGATATTAGGGGGATAGAGGAAGGGAAATCAGGACTGCAACAGTAAATACACTCTAACATCTACATTTATGGTAAATGTACACAATTGTACTATGTTCTTCGTGTTTCACTGTTGCAGTCATCACCTGTGGGAGGATTCCCAAAGCTGAGGAGAGGGGTGGAAGGATAGGTTAGAGCCCTTATCCAGGGATGCATCAATAAGTTTAGACTTGACATGATCAGGGAGAGGTTGTTCCTTCAGACATGCATGTCTCTTAATGACAGATCCTGTCACTACTGCCCTGCTAGAGGCTTCTAGTGCATCATAGTCACAGTGTAATGAGTGTTTGGCCACTTGACAAGCAGAGTGCAGTAAATCTGCTAACACTTTTGAACTGGCAGTCAGGAAAGGTAGAAATCTTTTGTTTTAATAGTTCCAAAGTGTGTTGCTGATATTTTAACATATGAATCTGACAACTGAGTGCTCTGATAAGCTAAGGTTGCAGAGGTGTATACTTTTTTACTGTACGCTCTGGAGTCCTTGTCAGAAGGAATAGGATTCTTGGCAGAACTAGTCTTAGCTCCTTTAGGTCCCTCTGTAATGACTTCTGGGTCTGCAGCAAGATTTCTGTACAGGTATTTGTGAGAATCCGGTACTCTGTAATACCTGTCAGGTTTACTGGGAGGAGGTGGGATGCCGTCAGGGCCTAAGCTGGAGACAAGGAAAACATCATCCACCACTTCTAGAATAGGCAGAATAGCCAGGAGTCTGTGCTGGGGCAGATCCAGAAACTCTATGTTTTTTCTTAGACTGGGGAAAGTCCTGCGATTCCCACTGGAAATGTTCCCGGGGGGTGTGAAGGGTTTCCCCGAAGGAAAGGTCCTCTGGAGGGGAGGCAGAAGGGATGGATTCCTCTGCATCTGAATCCTCATAAGCAGTCAGAGATTGCCGTTCTTCTTCAAAATCTGAATAGTCATATTCCTCAGAATCCTATTCTGTCAATTTTGGGAGAAGGGTGCATTTTCCTTTTAGAAGTTGTGGCCTGACTAAGCTTTATCCTTTTGGTTAGATGCCTCGGGTTTATATTCATGTGAATTCAATGAATTTCTTTTGGATATGGCATCTTATGTTCTGAACAACAATGTCTTCTTCTATCAAGATGTATGTTATTGGCAGACCAAAGGTACAGCTATGGGCTCGTCTTTTGCGCCCATTTATGCGGACCTTTTTATGGCCTATGTGGAGAAGGATTTGATCTATAACTCTGACAAGAATATTTACTTGGAACACCTTGATATTTGGAGAAGATACCTTGACGATTGTTGGGCAGTCTGGAGGGATGAATTGGATGAGTTATACAATTTTCTGGCATATCTCAATAACAACCGATGGGGAATAGAGTTTACCTTACATTTTGATCACGACCATATTACTTTTCTTGATGTCTTGATCAACAGATTACCTGATGACACGCTAGGTACCAGAGTATATAGGAAACACCCAGAATATAATACCATCTTACATGCCTCCAGCTTCCACCCCCCACACATATCCAAGAATATTCCTAAGTCACAATTTATAAGACTCAAACGTGTCTGTTCTGATGAAAGATCTTACCATGAACAAAGCAAGGATTTGACAAATCGCTTTAGGACCAGGGGATACAAAATGGGTCATGTCTTTGACGCAATACATAAAGTCGGGCATATGCAGAGGAATGATTTATTGACCTATAAATCTGATATTGTATCATCTTCCCATCCTATCAGATTCACCACTACTTATGGAAGGAATTCTGATGCCCTGATCCAGAGTATTCATCGACATTGGAACATTCTAGCACATGATCATGAGTTATCTTCCATCATTCCCCCCATATGTATGTTTTCCTTTAGGAAAGGTAGTAATTTAGGCAGCACATTTAATCATTACAAACATTCACATGACCACAGTACTCTAGAACCCATACAGACTACCATTACTGGCACTATTGCAGTAGGATGTTATCCTTGTGGACATTGCATCAATTGCTCCAAGATATGTAAAACAAAGGAATTCACCAGTAGGAACTCACCCATGGTATATGACATTAAGTTTTTAGCTAACTGTAGCTCTGATTGGCTAATTGATTTAGCAACTTGCACATGTGGGGCCTTTTATATAGGCCAAACTTCAAGGCCTCTCAGACTAAGAATATCCGAACATATCAGTAATATTAAAAAAGGCAGAATAAATAATGCACTATACAAACATCACCTCATACATCCAACTGCCAATTTTGTTTTCACTGTCATTGATATCATTCGTGGCAAAAAATCGAATAAAACTGGTTGGCACTCTTTATTGAATTCTAAAGAGAAAAAGTGGATCATTAAATTGGGCGGTCTCTTCTCACCAGGGTTAAATGACAAACTTTAGGATTGACCAATAACAACTGTGTTATATGTATAAATAGACAGCTTTGATTCTGCTTGAGTTACACTGATGAAGGCTGTATATGTGATATCAGCCGAAACCGGTCTGTGCATTTTCTTGCTGTTCTATGGATTTATTAAATAAACCCTAGTTATTTGAATTGGGTCTTGTTTTGCTGGCTTCATTTTGTTTGGATCTGACTATCCCGGATAAGGGAAATGAGATCCTCCGCCATTTTAAGCATTTGTGCTTGAGGTGGTGGAGCAGGAGCAAGATGGAGGCTAGAAGCAGATTTTCTAGCGGAGGCTAGGCTTCTAGGCTTGAGAGAATCCGTCGGTATGAGAGAAACGGTAGTCGGGTGAGTAGTAGTCTTTTTTTTTTTGTATAAATTTGGTAGTGCAAAAGGCCTCCTCGGAAGCAGTACCTGCATCGCGGCTCCGGACCCAACCAAGGCAGAGACAGCCAAAGGCTTGAAAGATGAAGATTTTTGCAGAATACCAGACTCCGAAAGGGTCTTGGTAGAGGCCTGCATAGATATCAAATTGGGCATCAGGGGCTGCGAAAGCGCCTCACTGAATTCCGGAGAACTGACAACTTGCTTAGTGGTAGCGTCATCGGAAGGCTTAGTCTTGTGTGGTCTGTTGCCATCTATCTCTGTGTTTTTTCGGAATGTCCACAGATTGTTGGCTGATGGATGGCATATCGGAATGCAAAGACAGAACACAAAAATAACTGTCTACAATAAGAGCTCTACGGCGAATAGTTCTCGCATTAAAGAGGGTACAGAACTGGCAATGAGGACGTCATGGTCTGGGCCTAAACAAGTGACACAGTAAGAATGGAAGTCTCGGTGTGGGATCTGCTTTCCACAGGCGAGACAATTGTCAACTTTTTCAGATATCGGTTATTGCAAGAAAAAAAATAGTCCCCAACGGGGTACTTGGCTTTAGACGTTTTCAGCTGAAATTCAAACTCTGGTAGCGACTAACCGGCACTCGGGCAAAATGCTTCTGCTACGGGCTCCATGGCAAGAAAGACTGATGTAATGACGTTGGCTGCCTTGGTTTATAGCAGACGACCTAACGTCAGACTACACGCGACTACAACAGACACAGAAAAACACTGACTCTAGTTTTCGGGCTGGCTGAGGGCTACCACAGCAGGGATAACCCACAGGAGATGACTGCAACAGTGAAACACACCATCTGCTCACTGCTGCAGCCCAACAATTTCCACTATACCTGGTTTCTACTAGGACTGATATTTTGAATTTCTGGTCCTTGTGTAGGACATAGTAATGGCCTACTTATTTACTGACTTGTCATTACATCAGAAATAAAAATCCTGTATTTTTATTCAGCAAAACATTTTTTTCCATTGATAACATGCCATGGCTAAAATTATAGCAGCTAATGCTGTGGAATCAAATTCAGTGATGTGCTGCAATGAAATATCAGAAGTAGGAATTGTGGGCTTATGTCTGTTTTGTAGCAGACCACTGTTATTAGCTGAAAGCTTAATGATGCTCTTAAGGTTTTTCTGTCAAAGGAGGACAGATCTGCAGCCTTTCACAGAGAGGAATTACATGCTTTAGTTTACATGTCTTTACTATCAGTCTGATATTATGCCAATTTTTTGTTTAGAACACTGTGCGAAATAATGACCAAAATAATTCTGAAGTGATAAGAAGTAAAATTTCTATTTACTTCCCCAGAATACATTTTTTTTGTCAAATGATATATGCCCAGCCCCTCTCAGTTTAGATTAACGGGCAGTAAGCTATATCATATGGAAATACATTTGTTTATGTGCACATATAGCAGGAATGGCTAACTGCATTTTGCAGTTTAGATTGTGATATACTACTCACAGAAATTTGCTGTAATATTTCATACTGTTAAGGAAAAATGGTCCTTTATTTCCCGATACCATCAGGAGTCTTATGTAGCCATTTAGGTGCTCTGTTTTTGCTATCTGGCTCATTAAAATGTATATTTTGCACTTCTTCAGGCTGATAAGCTCAATATGTATGCACATCATATCATTTGTTTGCTGCTATGAAATAAGAACTAAATATAATGCTCTTCTAGGAAGATGTGATCTTTTGTTACTATACAGGTTATAGTGAAATATACATGTTTTACATGTTCTGAAATCTATACATAGGTTTGATATTACGTGCTGACATCTATACATAGGTCTGATATTCCCCAGTCTAGTGGCTCTTGTCCCCTGGCATTGAGTGTATCAATATTAAGGCATGCACCTTGAAAAGTGGTACGAAGGCCAGACCCGCTGAAGAATGCACAGCACAGAACCACTGAAAAAAAACATAAAAAGTATCTGAATAGTCTTGAATTCTACTCAGTTATTCTACCAGCAGCCAAGAATACAATTTTAAACTAAATTAAATGTTCAAGAACCTTTCCCTTATACTTGCAGCTAGCAACAACTAATTAATTCTGGATAGCCACACTGTTGGGCCCTCCGCCAGGGACGACAGGCACTTAAACTAAGCCCCCCACCCTGATACAGAGTTCCCATACAGAGTTCTCCAACATAACTGTTTACTGCATTTCGACAGAGTAAAAACGTATTGTAATTACTTGTCCTTTAGACTTTTTTGCCTTTGAGAAGAACATAGTGGGTATTTTCTTATCCTGAAGCCATTCCATTGATTTTTTTTTACTCACTTTTACACGCTGAGACCAGGCTCTGCCCACTCCGTTCCACTACCCTACCTCCATTCCCACCCACCCCTAGAACACCTAAACGTATACGCACTTAACCACACCCCCTACTCCCTCACCAATCACAATCCAACACTCCCTCCATACTAGTACCATACATTATCTCATTAACATTTCTCAATTAGTACTACTAGACACAATTACTACATCCTATATTCTGTCTCTGCACATACATAACATGGTTGCTACTATTAATAGTTAATATACACTTGGCTCCTTACATTACTACTGGTCCTTCCACTTGGCTACTACCTCACTCTCCCACACTTACTTACACCATTATCAAAACACATTAAACATACATCACTCCTCTACCCACTATTTACCCCTCTTCACATCCCACATAAAGCTTATTAAACACTACTCAACATTCTCCATCTCAAGACGTCTATTCATAATAACAGACTCTTTATTACACTAACCCTCCACACCCTCCTCACTGCACTGCTACTAACTCTCACATAACCTATCATATAAAACTAGACAATGTGACATCCTCTCACCCACACAACTTCAATACTTCACAAACAATTGCCTCACTACTCTATAATAAATCCCAATCTCTGCAGCACTATCTATACAATGTTTCTTCCTATTATATTCCTCCCAATTCATTCTAAGACCTGCAATTCTATCAAACACACCACACTCATACTTAATCTACAAAAGCTTCTGCTACACATATACACCCAATTACAACTCTCCGGTGACATCCATCCCAACCCAGGTCCCACTACACAAAATCAGAATAACTACATCACTACTCCTTGTTATTCCTCAACTAATATACTAACCACTCACAGTAGTTTTGACTTATTAATTCTAAACATTAACGTCAGAAGTATAAAAATAAAGTTCACAACCTGCATGCTATTCTCTCTCTATATTCACCAGATATAGTCGTCCTAACAGAAACCTGGTTAAAACCAATCAATAAAAACAATGAAATTCTTCCTCCTGGATACAATATTCTATGCAGAGACAAACTATCAAAAAATGAGGCAAAGTAGCAATTCTTTTCAAGCACAACCTAAAACTTAAAGCTTTTGACCTGACAATTCCACATTTTGACAACACCGTACTACTACTACTACTCTCTAAACTGGAAGTTAACCCTCTAGAATTCATAAATATAACTGCATGCTATATTCCACCAGGTAACAACACAGCTATGCTTGAACACCTACTGGATTGGGCTACTAATTCAATGCCACAAGAAACTATCCTGATGGGAGATTTCAATATTGACTGGACAATATGCTCCTCTCAAAACCGACTCAAGCAACTTCCCCTAGAAAAAAACTGTACAATTCTTTACTATTACAGTGGATATAAAAAGTGTGCACTCCCCTGTTAAAAAATGCCAGGTCTTTGTGATATAAAAAAATAAGACCACGATAAATCATTTCAAAACTTTCCCAACCTTTAATGTGACCTATAACCTGTACAATTCAATTGAAAAACAAATCTGTTAGGGGAAAAAAATATAAAAAATAAAAAACGTACAATAATTTGGTTGCATAATTGTGCACACCCTTAAACTAATACTTTGTTGAATCACCTTTTGATTTAATGACAGTATTCAGTCTTCTTGGGTACACACGTGCCATTAGTTAAAGAGATACGATTAACCCTAAATAAAGTTTAGCTGTCCTAGTAGGATTTTCCTGACATTTACTCAGTTGCCTGCTACAGCAAAAGCCATGGTACACAGAGAGTTTACAAAGCATCAAAGGGATCTCATTGTTGAAAGGTATCAGTACGGAGAAGGGTAGAAAAAAATTTCCACAGCATTGGATTTACCATGGAACACAGTGAAGACGGTCATCAAAAAGCGGAGAAAATATGGGACAACAGTAACGTTGCAAATAACTGGATGTCCCTCCAAAACTGATGAAAAGATGAGACGAAAACTGGTCAGGGAGGCTGCCAAGAGGCCTACAGCAACCCTGAAGGAGCTGCAGGAATTCCCAGCAAGTACTGGCTGTGTACTACATGTGACAAAAATCTCCCGTATTCTCCATATGCCTGGCCCATGGGGTACATTTGCAAGATGTAAGCTTTTTCTTACAGGGAAAGACAGAAGCCCGGCTAAAATCTGCAAAACAATGCATCAAGTCTCCCAAAAACACGTGGAAGAATGTGTTATGGTCTATTGAGACCAAAGCTGAACTTTTTGGCCACAATTCCAAAAGGTACATTTGGCACAAAAACACTTTGCATCACCAAAAGAACACCAGCCCCACGGTGAAGCATGGTGGTGGCAGTATCATGCTTTGGGGTTGCTTTTCTTCAGTTGGAACTGGGGTTTTAGTCAGTGAATTATGAACAGTTCCAAATACCAGTCACTTCTAGCTCAAAACCTTCAGGCGTCTGCTAAAAAGCTGAAGATGAAGAGGAATTTCACCTTTTAACAAAACAAGGACCCCAAGCATACATCCAAACCAACAAAAGAACAGCTTCACCAGAAGAAAATAAAGTTTTGGAATGACCTGGCCAGAGCCCAGACCTAAATCCAATAGAAAATCTGTGGGGTGACCTGAAGAGGCCTGTGTACAAGAGATGCTCTATCAATCTGACAGATTTGGAGCGTTTTTTCCAGGAAGAGTGGCCAAATATTGCCAAGTCAAGATGTGCTGTGCTGATAGACTCCTACCCAAGAAGAATGAATGCTGTACTTTTAGACATCCTGGATACACATGCACAACCTAAAACCGTAGGAACCAAATCAAAGCCTGCACCTTGGCTTATTAAAGAAACTAGAGCACTGCTAATAAACAGAGGCAAAAAGCCTGGAAACACTTGCATTCCATCAGGTCCCAAGCAATAAAATAAATATACTAACAAGATAAAGTTAACTACTACCAACATATATAGGCAAAACATCACAAAATCCTCAAGAAGCTCAGGGCAGAAATTAACAATATGCTCCTTCTAGGAAAAATCATGACCCCCCCCCCAATCTACCACATATACCACTGACATCATAGCCACCCAATTCAAATATTTCACAGAAACTATAACTACCTTATCTAATCAATTACATGCCCACCACTCCACTTTCCAACCCAAGGCAAACTTCAACTGCTCCTCCTCCTTTTTCCAACCAGTCTCTACCAACTACATCAGAAATCCACTCAAAAAACTAAAACCTACCACCCTAGCCACAGATAAACTTCCAGCAGAATTCTTGAAAATCGCTGCAGACAATATAGCTCAGCCTCCTTATCAATAGATCTCTGTCAGAAAATAAAATCCCTAACATATGGAAACTCTCCCATATATTACCCCTACACAAAGGTGGCAATTCTACAGAGTTTACTAATTATCGTCCAATAGCCATACTGTCCGCTGTATCCAAAATCCTTGAGCGATGCGTACATAAGCAAATTATGCATCACTTACAATCAAACACACTACTAAAACTCCCAGCACAGATTTTGTCCCTCCCATAGCACCACTACTGCATTAATGTCCTTCACCAACACGTAAACCATCACACAAACAATGGGAAATTTGTATTAGCTATCTTTCTAGACCTATCCAGGCCTTCGACATGGTCTCACACAGTAAACTTATTCAAGTTCTAACCAACTTTAACATCACCCAAACCGTTATTTCTTGGTTCCAAAGCTACTTAGAATGTCGTCAGCAGCCTGTTCAATGGCAAACTGACCTCTCCCCTCTCCTCCCAGTAAAGTACAGTTTTGTACCTACCATAAATGTAGATGTCCGATAGGTATGCATCTGCAGTCATCACATATGGGTTGTCCTGCCTCAGGCAGCCCTTCGGTCGGCCGGATTCCAAGGTCTGGGTCCGGCGTCGGTTGATGTCGCCCCTTCCCCGACGTCAGAGCACCTGGGGTATAAAAGCGCCAGCCGACGCCATCTTTCTCAGTTTTTCTTGCCCCAGATGCCAGGTGCCCTCTAAGGAAGGCTAAATTTAGAGATGCAATAAAAATCCAAACATGCACAATATTATAAAAACAAATACACCATAATAGATCCCCCCAGCTAGCTATTAGAGGGGTAAGTACCCAAGAAATACCACAGAGGGGAAGGAGGGAGGGTAAACCTGACTGCAGATGCATACCTATCGGACATCTACATTTATGGTAGGTACAAAACTGTACTATGTCCTTCAAGGATGCATCTGCAGTCATCACATATGGGTAGAGTACCATAGCCAATCTGGGGGTGGAGGAACTAAGTAAAGGATGGTGTAGCTAAAATACCCTGCAGGACAGCCGTAGCAAAGCCTGCTCTGGATCTGGAATATAAAGGTAAATTGTAATGCTTGGCAAATGTATGCACGGAGCTCCATGTGGCAGCTTCTAAAATGTCCTTGGTAGCCACCCCTCTTAAGAAGGCTGTGGAGGTGGCTGTGGCTCTCGTGGAATGAGGTCTAATGTTAGCTGGTACAGTCTTTCCATGAAAGGAGTAACAAAAGCGAATGCAATTTCCTATCCATTTTGAAATTGTCTGTTTGGAAATTGCTTTTCCTTGTGTACCAGCAGCATATTCTACCAACAGCTGGTCAGTTTTTCTGTAACCTTTGGTTCTGTCCAAGTAGTAGCGCAACTGTCTGTGTATGTCCAGGGTGTGCAGAAGTTTCTCCACTTTGTTTTGTGGATTTGGGAAGAAGGTAGGCAAGTGAATAGCTTGGTTTAATGAAACCCTGCATACCACCTTTGGCATAAATGTAGGATTGGTTCTCAATGAAACTCTGTCCTGATGAAAAATAATGAATGGCTGTACTGCCATCAGGCCCTGCAACTCCGAAACTCTTCTTGCTGAGGTTATGGCCAGAAAGAAGGCAGTCTTCCATGAAAGGTACTGTAGATCTGCAGATGCTGCTGGTTCAAATGGAGGCAGCGTTAGTTTTTCCAACACGAAGTTAAGGTCCCAAGCAGGTAGAGGTGGTTTCCTTGGAGGTTTGATGTTTTTGATTCCTATTAGAAACTGTCTTAGGAGAGGATGAGAGAAGACAGGTGGATCAGTATTGTACTATGATGAAATTGCTGAAGCATGAATTTTAATGGAAGAATAAGACAGACCATTGTGGAACATTTCTGCCAAATATTCCAGGATATGTGCCATGTTCATTACTGTCGCATCTAGGCCCTTTGTGGTGTTCCAAATTAGAAATCTTTTCCATTTTGCTGAATATGCCTTTCTTGTGGAAGGGCGGCGAGCTTCCATAATAATATCCTTCACTCTCTGGGATAGCTTATCCTGAGGAGGAGTCAAGGTATTTTCCAGGCTGTTAGTTGCAAGGTTTTCAGGTTGGAATGCAGAGTTTTGTAATTGTGCTGTGTCAGTAGAAGTGGCCATAGAGGAAGAGGCCATGGCTTCGTATGTGACATGCTCTTTAGCAGTGGGTACCAGTGCTGTCTTGGCCAGTCCGGAGCTATCAGAATCACTTTTGGCTGCTCTGTCCTGATCTTCAGTAACACCTTGGTCATTAATGGAAGAGGTGGGAATGCATACACTGTTAGATTTCTCCAGCTGAAAGAGACAGCGTCCACTTTCCACGCTTGTGGGTGGTATGCTCTTGAGCAGAATTTCTTCAGTTGATGATTGTGGGGGGAGGCAAATAGATCTATGTCCGGCCTCCCCCATGATTGTGTTATCTGTAGAAAGATGTCTGGGTGCAGCATCCATTCGTGCGCATCCATGATATTTCTGCTTAAGCTGTCCGCCAGTGTATTGTCTTTTCCTGGCACAAATTGAGCTTGCAGCTGTATATTGAGTTTCAAGGAAAGATCCCATAGGTTCATTGCCAGTCTGCAAAGAGGGTAGGAATGGGTGTCTGCTTGCTTGTTTATGTACCACATAACTGTGGTGTTGTCTGTCCTTATTAGTAGGTGGCCTTGATGCAGAAAGAGTTTGAAGGCCTCGATTGCATGTATCACTTCTAGCATTTCTTTTTGATTTATGTGCATGCGCAGCTCCTTTTGTGACCACTGTCCTTGAATACCTCTGCCCTCCATGTGTGCTCCCCAACCTAGGTCTGAAGCGTCCGTTGTAATAGTTTGGGTGGTTTTTGGCTTTGTGAAGGGCAACCCCCTGTTGGACTGGCTGGCCTGAGCCCACCACAGAAATTCCTTTTGAAGGCATGGAATGAGTGGGATCAAAGTTTCTAAACTGTGACTGTGCTGAGTCCATAAACTCCTTAGGTACCACTATAGCTTTCTCATATGCAGCCTTGCTTGTGGGATCAAAAGAATACAGGATGCCATGTAACCTAGGGCCTGCAGGATTTTCCTTGCAGTCAGCTGAGTTTGTCTTGTCAGATTCTTGAAGTAATCCGGTAGTTGTCTTTGTTTTTCTTCTGTGAGATAAGCCATTTGGGTGGTTGTGTCTAGATCCGCACCCAGAAAGGTTATTCTTTGGGATGGAACAAGTCTTGATTTGTGCATGTTGACTGTATATCCCAAGGCCTGCAGAAGGTTGATGGCATAATTTAAGTCCTTTACCAAGGTTTGTTGGCTGTCCGCTTGTATAAGGCAGTCGTCCAGATATGGGTATATTTGAATCCCCTGAAGTCTGCAGTGTGCAATTACTGATGCCAGGCATTTCGTGAATACTCTGGGCGCACTAGATAAGCCAAAGGGCAATGCTGAGAATTGATAATGCTCTGACCCTGCAAGAAATCTGAGGTGTCTTCTGCAACTTTGTCTGATAGGGACATGCAGGTATGCCTCCTTGAGGTCTAGAGTCACCAGCCAAGACCCCTTGCCCAGCATGGGAAAAAGTTGCTGTAGAGTCAGCATTTTGAATTTTGGCACAATGAGATAAGTATTCAGTGCCGACAAGTCGAGAATTGGTCTCCATTGATTTTCTTTTCTTGGAACAAGGAATAGTCTGGAATAAAATCCTTGGTCTCGTTCTGAAAGAGGAACTTTTTCTATAGCTTTCATTTGTAGTAAGTTTGAGATTTGTTTCAAAGCCTCTGCCCTTTGATTTGGTGGCAGACCTGGCATGCTTTTCTTTTTGGCAATGTGTGAAAATGGAACCTGTATCCGTTGTCTATTATTTGCAGTGTCCATTTGTCTCTTGTAATGCTGTGCCAATTTTTTGAGAATAAAGAAAGCTTTCCGCCTAAAGGTGCTTCTAACTGAGCCCTGGTTGGCGGAGTCAAAGCAAAGTCATTGAGTCTGTCCTTGTGCAGCAGTTGTAGGTCCTGCACTACCTGTCTGGTTTTGAGGCTGCCATTGACGGCCTCTGTAGGAGCCCCTAGCTTGCCCTCTACCTCTGGCACGCCTGTTCCTGCCTCTCTGAAATCTTTGTGTCCGGAAAGGACCAATTCTTGGAAGGCCAATTTCTGCTGAATCTTGGTGGTTGGGCTTGAAGAAAATTCTTAACTGTTTGTACAGATTTCGCCTTTTCCTCAAATTTCTTTAGGACCTCTTGAGCAGTGGAACCAAATAACTTTTGCTTTTCCAGTGGAGCATCCAGAAGCTTAGCTTTAACATGGTCTGGCAGAGATTGTTCCTTCAGCCAAGCATGCCTACGTATGACTACACCTGTCATTGCTGACCTACATGAAGCTTTCAATGCATCATAACCACACTGCAAGAAATGGTTGCTAACCTGCTGGGAGTTATGCACCAGATCCTGAAGGGTTTTGCGATCAAGGGATTCAGTAGAAGACCGTTTCTTATGCATTTCTTCTAACAAATACTCTTGGTACTGTATCATATGAAATTGACAATTTAATGCCCTCATAGAAAGAGTGGCAGAAGTGTACACTTTTTTACCCCATCTCTCTAAAGCCCTGGACTCCTTTGCAGAGGGGAGTGGGTTCTTAGTAGTAGCAGCTGCAACCCCTTTAGGGCCCTGGGAAATAGTTTCAGGATCAGCAGAGTGGGCCTTGTAAAGAAAATTATGTGAGTCTGGGACCCTGTAATACCTATCGGGTTTAACAGGAGCCGGAGGCAGAGTGTCAGGGGTTATACTAGAGTCAGAGTACACATCATCAATGACATTTAAAACAGGAGAAATAGCCAAAGGTCTATGCTGAGGTAAATGTAGAAAAGTTCTTAATCTTTTCCTGGAATCAGAATATTCCTGGCCCTGCCATTTGAAATGCTCTCTCAGAGTGAAGGGTCTCCCCGAAGGAAAGCTCTTCAGGAGGGGAGGCTGAGGGGATAGATTCCTCTGCATCCGAATCCTCGTAGGCCGAAAAAGCCTCCTCGTGGTAGTCCGAGTGATCAGAGCCATCAGAGGCCTCCTCTGAGGAGCGGGAATCAGGGGGGTCCACCCTGGGCCTTTTGTCTAGAGGGGGTTGAGAGCCCCTGATTAAAGAGATAAGGTCCTCTGCCAAAGTTAGGATCTGGGAACTAGAAGAGGGTCCCTGAGAAATAACCCTGGGAGGCATAGCTTTAGTGTGTTTAGCAGCTTTAGCCCTGGTGAAGGCCTTTATGGACATGGATGCAGGAGGCCTGGCTGCACCACGTGCTGGTGTAGCTTTGTCTAGTGGAATGGTGTCGGAAGCTTCCAAGACACCAGTTTCTGAAGGCAATTCAATAACCGACTCGGCAGGTGCCTCCGGGGCCGAGGCTGTCGGTTGTACGGTTTCAGGGTTCGGAAGTACCAAGGACTCTGTATCAGCCGAGACCGAGACACTTGCGGTAGGCCTAGCCGTGGTTTCAGCCGAAACCGCGGCCCGCGTGTGTCGGTCCTTGTCTTTCCGTTTCTTAGTTAAATGTGAAGTCGGGGTCTCCGACGGCATTTTATATGAAAAACTAGCCCCAAAAAACTCCTCTGCGAACTCCAACCGACGTCTAAGAGTGCGTCGGTTGAAGGAAGCACAGGCTGAACAGGCCGAGACGTCGTGGTCTGGGCCTAAACAGGGGAGGCAGTAAGAGTGGAAATCCTTATGAGGTATTTGTTTCCCACAAGTTAAACAATTATTAACTTTATCTGACATCGGCTGAGGCAAGAAAGAGTCCCCAACGGGGTACTTAGCTTTTGAAGTCTTCGGTTAGCTGAATTACAGGAGCTGGCCGACCGGCACTTGCGAACTGCTTCTGCTTCGGGCACCACGCGGCAAGAAAGACTGGGGAAGATGGCGTCGGCTGACACTTTTATACCCCAGGCGCTCTGATGTCGGGGAAGGGGCGACATCAGCCGACGCCGGACCCAGACTTTGGAATCCGGCCAACCGAAGGGCTGCCTGAGGCAGGACAACCCATATGTGATGACTGCAGATGCATCCTTGAAGGACATCAATAGGCATCCCCCAAGGTTTCATTCTGGGACCCCTACTTTTTTCACTTTTTACTAACAGTGGTGGTGCTGCGGTAGCATTGTCGCCTCACAGTTTGACGTTGCCTGTTCGATTCTCAGAGCGTCTTCTGTGTGGCGACATGCGTAAATGGGAGTTCCTTCACTGAAGGTTGTGCGTTAGGCCCGGCAAGCCAGCACATAAAAATCTACTGCCAATCATTAGCGGACCAGAGTTCCGCTGTGGCGACCCCTAACCGGGAAAAGCCGAAAGACACAACAACAACTAACAGTCTACACACTTCCTCTCTCCATGCTTCTGTTATCCAATATGCAGACAATTCTACCTTAATTTGTTTTGCTTCCTCCATTCAAGAACTCCACTCAATCACACAGGAGTCATTTCCTTCAGTAGAAGCATGGCTCACTAATTCCAAACAAAACTTCTTATATTTAACCCACCGAGATATACCATGTCAGGCCCCTCCTTCAATATTACTTCCAAAAATAATACCATCATTGCTCCTGCAACTCACACCAAACTACTAGGTGTTGAAATTGACTCCAATCTGACATTCACATCTCTCAAACCATTAAAAAAGCCCACACAAAAAACTAGGTATTCGCTACCAAAACCAACAATTCCTTACCAAACATGCTAAATCTACCATTGCACGTACCCATCTTCTATGCTATGCTCCTGCACAAACCCTGGTTAATTCACACAGAAACTGTCTATCCACATCAACTAAACAGCTAGTTACTTTGAAGTTTGTCACTCCTACCTCGCTTCTCCCATGTAATTCTTTACTGCTATTTTCTATGGGAATATAATCTACAGCATATAAAGTTCCTTTCACATAAATCTGGTACCCAGATTATTATTACACCTGCACTATATCCTTTTACTGTTAGTCTTCAGTACATTATTTATTGTAACTCTGTTTCCTGTACCTGTCTGCACCCAGGTCTACTGCCCCATTTGCTGAAACTTCATAAGTACTTATACTTGGTAGGAAATCTCATTTGCTGAATCTTAGCAGGTAGTTATACATAAGTAGATATACATAGTTGGAAATCTCATTTTACTGGGTTTAATTCAAGTGTACATAGCCATCTAATTGGTCACTGAACCATGTACAGTTCAATTGTACCACGTGTAGTTCAAACTTATTCTGTCACTGTATTTTTCATTTAATTTCTCTGTTTTTTTTTTTCTTTTCATGTACTTTTTCTGTTAATCATTTCTATTCAATACATTGTTAAAGTCTTGTTTGTGGAGCTTTTCTCCCCAGGCCTCCTCTGAAAAAGGACTTGTGTCCAGTCGGAGATTCCCAGTTAAATGTAAAATAAACAAAATAAAGAAGTTTTGCAAACATTTTAGGTACAGTGGACTAAACAAAGTTGAATTATCAAGTATTCTGAAGTAGAGAAAGTTTGTAATTTGAGGTTAGGATAGAATTCAGGCCAGAATTGCCTTGGAAAACTGAAAGATATCAAATTTTCTAAACAGTCAGCTGAAAACAAATGTGTACTTTTCAGTACTGTACACAGTAAAATAAAGCTACCAAAACATTAATATATATTGTACGCATGGTTCCAGACCTGAAAGGGGACCTTTTCAATCTTTGTATTTGCTGACATACAAAACTGACAAAAGCTGATGTTTTCAGCTCAAGAGGCAGTTGCTCAGAAGTAACCAGGGTTGCCAGATCTCTGACATGCTAGGTATTGGGGGGGGGGGGTCTTTCACACTAAGCGAAGACCAAAAAAAAAAGGTCTTTAATGCGGAATGTCACAGTTCTGCATTAAACACAAGAAGCTCCATGTTTGGTGATTTTTGATTGGCCAGTATACGAACCAATCAAAAAAAAAAAAAAAAAAATAAGTCGCACAGCGGACCCTCTTCTGTTCAGTGTAGAATATCAGGCAGTACCGCATTAAACAGAAGTACCATATCCTCCCCCCAACTATCAATAGGGAGCAGGCCATGAAGGTGCTCACAAAGGCCAAAAACACTGCTTCTGTGGGCCCTGACAATATCCATGTTTGCCTCCAAAATAGCCTATAACAATCTAGCAAGACCACTTGAGGCACACTTCAACTACGGCCTCAAAACATGTTACATGACAGGTGAATGGAGGGCTGCAATGGTCATCCTTCTTCATAAGGGTGGGCCATCAGTCTGACAAGTCTAATATACAAAGCCATGGAATTAATTATCTTGGAAATGACAAACTGACACTAGCAACCTATAGACAGTAGACACATCCCAGTTTGCCTATGTGAAGGGAAGGTCTTGCCTTCTTAACCTGGTAGACTTCTTTGAGAGGGTCACCATGGCTATGGATGATGAAAGAAAGGAGCATACCGTTTACCTTGACCTGGCCAAGGCATTCAATACAACACCCTACTTGGGTATTATTGACAAACTGTCAGGACATACACCCCTATATAACTCACTGGATTGCCAGGTGGTTCACAGAAAGGGCCCAAGAAGTCAAGATCAGTGAAACCACCTCCACCAAGAGACTGATCAACAAAGGAGTAAACCAGGTCTCTGTGCTTGTTGGGCCTTCTCCTGTTTGGCATCTACTTCTTGGAAGTAAAGGCTAATGTCAAAAGCCTCTGGCTTACCAACTTCACGGATGACTGCAAATTGGGAGCCATCCCCCCATGACACCAACATCCTACAAGAGAGTTAACACAAACAAATGATTGGTGGGAAAGCCAATAATTAAAACTCAATGCAAAGGAATGCATTATATTGCCCTTTGGTAATGCATTCACCCAAGCTATTACTTCATCGAAAAACACCCCTAAGAGTTGACCCAGTAGTTAGGGATCTGATAACATATACAGACAATAATCTGGTATTCGCCCAACACATAGCCAAGATAGCAAGAAAATAATTCCATGTTTCCCAATCATAACCCAGGGTATGGCGTCCAGGTCCAAGGAAGAAGAGTACCACTCTACTCAGCCCTTATCAGACTCATCATGGAGTACAATGCCCCCTTTGGTATGTATCTAGCCAAGCACTTGCAACAGATGGAACACCCTCAAGGGTTCCTCACCAGGAGGCTCCAGAGTATGAATACCCTGTCTCCTACAGATTACTGATTGGCAATCTATGCCTAACACACAAGGCATACTCAAATCCAGCTCTGATGGAGCTCTTGCAAATCTGCAAGACAAACACCACAAACACTAGGTCCGAGGACCAAGTCTGAATTAGACCCAGAAGCGTATCTAGTAAACTATTCCTGTCTGGAGAAATTTGGAGGAGTAGAAGAATGTTTAGTTTTCAGTTTCTTTTTGACAGGAAAAATGGGTCGGTGTTCTTAATGACAACAGCAACTTCCCTCAGGGATGGACACAACATTTTGACTAAACAAGAAATCCTTCCCTGTTCCCTTTCTCAGGACTGATAAGAGTGGTTGTCCCTTACCCAAACAACCGCACAGGAAATGGCTAACCCCTGGTCCAAAGAGGCCATAGGTGCTACTCCAGAGGGATCTGAGGTAAAAGATGAGTGGTTTGAAAAGCAAGTTTTGGCCACAGTCAAGTCACCCACCTGTGTCAGAGGCAAACTGCTAGCCTGCTGTGGTAACAAAGACTGTTTTGCTTAATGTTTTCTTTTTCAGGCTGGAAGTAGGACCAGTAGTTTGTTCCTTTGTCAATATGAAAATGGTCCCTCTTTCCCAGGGAAAACAAGCAGAATAAGCCAGCAAAAATTTAAAGTTGTTAAAAGTCACACCCCCCCCCCCCCCCCCCAACAAACACCTACATTAAAAGTAACTTTCCTAAGCAGTAAAGTACATTAAAACAAGGCATTTTTTTATGTGGAAGGTTTTTCTCCCAAAGGAAACTCATCTGCCCAGAAAAAGAACAACCCAAGCTGACCATCAATCCTCGAAGCCCACAAAGGAGCACTCTCTTCAGCAGCAGGAAAGTTTGGGAAGTCTTGTGCTCAGAGCCGTCTTTTTAGGCAGCTCAGCCCAAGCTGCAAAATGGTTTGATTGTGTGGAAGGTGCCCTGAAGCTCTGGAAGCTGGCCAGTTGTTATATTCTTGGCAAGATATAACTCATAGCTAAGGCTACTGCAGCACTGATCAATATGAAGACCATTAAAGGTTGCAGCTGTTAAGTAAAATGTCTTGGCCTTTAAGACAGGAAATCTGTTAAGGAAGTCACTTTTTGTGACTAAAATGTCCAGAGTTACACCTTTACAAATTATAAGTTTGGTCCTTCTGACCAAACACTTTAGACAGAAAAGAATTCTGGCTTGGATAGTTGCTTTGTTCTTTTTTATTGTTGGAAATAAGACAAAATAAAATTATTATGGAAGACACTCTGGTGGCATAGAGGAATAAAGCCCTGACTACAGCCCAACCGACCCTGGTTCGATTAGCTGCTCAAGCGACTGATGGAGCAGCAGGGAAGGGATATTTTGTCATATCCATCCAAGGTTTGGGGGCACTTGATAAGCTCCCTCCGGGGAGGCGCAGTCCAAAGAGGGGTGTTATCCTGTGACATAATCAACAAGCATGGGAGGGTGGTGAAAGGGATTGGGTAAGTCATTAAAAAAAACTCCCTTCAGATGGAAGTAAGGATGAGCTGAGCCCTCATGATTCATGACTAGTCACAATGATAATGGAATAACTCTAAGGGGTTGGACAGTAACTGGTACACCCGACATGGACATTGGGTACTGGGGGCGAGGATGGTAAACATGAGGTCAGAGAGGATCAAAAAAATAAAATTAATTACTATGGACACCTTTTCCTGCATTTTGTCAGTCATATATGTCATCTCTTCTCAAGACAGTCCTATTTTATAGGGATGGGGAAAGGCAGCCTTAAGTGTTGATTGCAATGAAGCTAAAATGTTAGCAGTATTTCTTGAATTTGGCCAGTCAAACATGTCTGCGTAACTGACACCCTTTATGGTTACTAAGAATGGGAGAATTTCTGTTACAATGTGTATACTGTATCATTGTTTGAAAAGAGCTGAAATATATTACTATGGGCTGAACAGTTATGGTTACTGTAAGGGTTTCTTTCATTGTATGTGCCTGCAAATAAGCTGGAGTTACTAGGTCATATTTATTGCATTTAGTCAAACATTTACTCTATATCCAGCATCAGTGTGCTAAAATGGGATTTGGACAGGGATAACAAAATAAATTATTATAGGTAGCTACTTTCTGCACTTGGTCAGTCAAATATGTCTGTTGTTCCTAGGATAACTATAGCGATTTTTGGACAAAGAACCAGTACTTTTTTTTTTTGTTATGGCTAAAAACAAGATGGCTTATTATGTGCAGTGATGTTGAACTACTTATTTAACAAAATAACTATGTTCAAAACTGATCTTGCCATAACACCGCTCTGTCCCAATTAAGTTAGCCCCACCTTTACTTTGGGTCACCAGTGGTACGTACCCGTTATCTGTGCCATATGTAAATACATGCACAGAAAGGAAATCTGAGCTATCCCAAGTTGCAAGCAGATTGCTGCTAAGGATTTCCTAGGTCCATCAGATGGAATAGTAGAAATGGCAGTACAGCTTCTCACCTAAAAGAGGCCACTGCCAAGTTGTCATATCAATAACATGAACAACAGTAGAAATGGGTCATTGGTGGCCTTAAGCTCCTTAGGGCAGAGGAAGTCTTGCAGGACCGAGTTTCAGATGAAGTAGCCAGTTTTGTTGCTTCAAATAAAGGTAGCAACTTTACAGTCACAAATAAGGTACAAGACATATTAATCATAATGGCATGCACTGCTTTATCCTTAGCTATTCAAGCAAATGCTGAGATATTGCTAACAGGCAGAGTAATACAACTTTCTTTTTTAGGACAGGATAATTAACCCAGTACCAGTTTAGATTTTTCTTGCCTACGGAAGAGGTAGCACAGTGAATTAAAGCTACAAGTTGTTAATGAGCTGCTTTCTGTAATGCAGGTTTGATTCCCCTCAGCCTCTATTTACCTAGTGTGAGACTCTGAGCAGGACACTTAACCAGACAATGCTCCCGGACAGAGTCTGAAGAAGGTCCATGTGCATCAGTGCTTTACTCTGGTTAACAAATAGAAAATAAAATAAAGAAGATGGTCTGGAAGTATCTGTAGCTAGGAGAGTGCTCAATTCAGTGAAACTGGAGAAGCTGTTTCTGAATTTGCAGTGTCAGCGGCGCAACAGGTAACACACACACACCTTTACATACAAATATTTCAAGCATGGTCATTAATGCCCTTCTAGCCTACCAATACACCAAAACACTTGCTCCTATAAAAAGTGTCCAGGCTGTTCTTAAAAATATGTAAACTTTTACTTGTTTTAATGTAATTTGGTAGTCTGTTCCATGCATCAGCTTCTCTCCAAGAGAACCAGTTAGTACACATCTCATTCCTATAGAGTATTACTCTTTTTTTTAATTTCTCCAAGTCTTTTGGGCTTCTAATACAAAGATGGGAATGGACCCCATTCCTAAGCCAAAGTATGACTGAAACAATATTAATTTCATGAACTTTGACCTTTAATATTATCCAGAAGTGGTCTTCGCAGCACCCTCAATGTGCCTGGCAATGACTTCTCCTGCAATTTCCATGTAGGTACTTGTACTGGTAACATATCTAAGTATGATTGTAAATTCTTTTTTATAACACCCATTGCTCCTACTACTATTAGAACTGTCTGGATATCCTTCTTCCACAATGCCCTTGTTTCTGCCTGCAAATCCTGGTATTTCAAGACTTTGTGCCTCTCTATGTAAGACACTGTAGTCACTGGGTGTAGCAATTTTAATGATCAATGCTACTTTTGTCTTCTTTTCATGGACTACATCTGATTTTCTCGCATCTATGTTTTGAATTGTTGGTAATGGGTAATGTAATATAAACTTCATTTTCTATAAAGCTTTGTGGCTCATATTTCCAGTGTTTTTGAGGTACTTCAGTATTATAATAATGTTTGCACAATCACGAATGCAACAGTCTTGCCACATTATTATGCCCTTCAGTACACAGTCCTTCTGCCATTAGTATATCACAACCAGCAAGATGTGCAGCTGCTTATAATTCTGTTTTACAAAACCTACATTTGTCTGTTTCTCCCACATGTACAATGGACTTTGTAAACCAGTATGTACATAGTCCACTATCTTGGGCCACCAATATTAACCTTTTGTCTTCTGGTTTAATTTCATCTCTCCTTAACCATCCTTGCATTCGATCCTGATTAACATGAGGCTGTTCCAAGAGAAAAGTCTCCTACACTTGCAACTATATTTATGCATTTTCCACATTTCTTGCCTTCTCATTTGATCTTTCACCTTATAGTCCTTCTTTTGTTTTTTGGCACATTTATTTGCTGCCTAATTTTTATCTGCTTCTGGTTTGATTTCCATTCCTGCTTGACGCCAATATGCTTCTGCTAAACTAAATCCAGAAAAAAGCTAGTGCTTAGCCAAATCCCAGTTCATTAAGAAAGATGAATCAGCAAAGCAAAAAACGTCACTGGGAACTGCTGCTGTATGAACAATGTAAAACGTTTATTAAAACACAAGATATATCAAGGTGAGCGCTTTCGGGCTAAACCCTTCATCAGACCTGACGAAGGGTTTAGCCCGAAAGCGCTCACCTTGATATATCTTGTGTTTTAATAAACGTTTTACATTGTTCGTACAGCAGCAGTTCCCAGTGACGTTTTTTGCTTTGCTGATTCTGCTAAACTAAGCATTGAAGTCATCTTAAACTTTTTCTCTTTGTGTTTCAAAACTTTCACTATGTTTGGGTCTTGTGAGATCAGCAGATATGCATGCATTCCCACAATTGCAGATCTATACAAGTAATCAATTTCTAGGTGGCCCATACCTCCTTCACAATGGGAAATATATAGACTTAGTAGGCACAGATTTTTATAAATCATTTGAGGAGTATGAACCATCCTTTTTGTTTTCCTGTCCAACCAATCCAACACCTTTTGGAGCCAGTCAATCACTCCAAAACTGTAAGGATAGGAAGAGTAAATTGGTTTATAGCTTGAATTTTGTTCGTAGATGCCAAAGTGGTTTTCAGTATTATTTCACATTTTATTCGCATTTGTTCACGTTTTATTGTTGATCCTTTATCAATTCCCAAATATCTATACACTCCCTCTTGTTCAAGTTCTTTTATATCACATTCTGGTCCTAAACTGATGTTTTATTGGTGCTGTAGCTTTCCTGCTTTAAAGGTTGCTTTTACACATTTATCAAGACCAAATGACATTATCTTCTGAAAAAGTTTTGACCACTTGCAGTTGCGCTTTCAGTTCCTCATCTGATGAACTATACAGTTTTAAATCATCTACAAAAAAGAATATGAGAAGTCTTTATACTTTATTTTCTGAGAGCCAAATTATAGCCATGACCTAATCTGTTAAGTAGACAGCTTAATCGGTTACTGGCAAAACAAAAAGCAAAGGTGAGAAAGAGTCACACTGGAATATCCCCCTTTGAATTTTTATCCTTGGAATAATAATTTGTCCTTTATCATGGTTTAACTGCAGAGTGGTTGCCACTGTTTCATGGTTGCTGTAAAGTAATCAATCAGTGTAGGGTGTATCTTATGCATTTTTAAGCACTCTTATCCACAAATGTAGGATACTGTCAAAATGCTTTTATGTAGTCTATCCATGCCATACTTAGATTATTCCCCTTTTTACAGTTCACCATTATGACTTTTGTGACGACCCACCACTGGCAACAGTAATCAAGGAGCCTCAATCCTCACCACTAGCACCAGTGGGGGAACGAACATTGGGAGGATGACAAGTAAAAAACATTTTCTATCCTTTTACTCTCCCTTTTTTTTTACATGAATACCTAATGAACATTTTCTCTGCCAGTCTGGTTTAAATGTGAATAATGTGATTTCCTATTCTACTAATGTTACCTAATACTTCGGACTGAATACTGTCTATCAATAATAATGTAATGTAAACTACATATATGTAAAAGTAATGTATGCAATGTAATTTTTTTTGTGGAGCTTTTCTCCCCGGACTTCCACTGAAAATGGGTCGACATGGCCCAGTGGACTATCCCGGTCAACAAATGCAAATAAATAAATAAATAAATACACACATAGTATTTCCAGATGCAGCTTTATGCATCAAGTGCAATTTCCGTTACGAGCACACAGAGACCACAGTCAGTCCGGGGCTGGTTTCTCCCTCTTTCTCCAGATCCCAAATAAGACACCCCACTGGCACAGCTAAGGAGTTGAAACTTCAGCTGAGTGGCCAAGCCAAGACCTGCAGCACCCTCTGTCCAACCAGTGCTTCGTGTACCTGCCCAAGTAGCTGACTTACACATTGAGGTTTGTTTTACAGACGCACACACACACCTGGGAAAGGCTGGCACAGGTTTACTAGCTATGTCACCTTCTGCCCAGATAAGGTAGTTTTCACTGCCACCAGCCAGATCCTTATCAGCTGCTTTAAGGCCCTTAACAAACGGTGTCCAATCTTACTGTGTAATTTTACTGTTAATACAAATGGTAGCTTCACCAGCAGCAAAGGTATTAGGAGTGGCACATAGTTTCACCAAATAAATATGGAAGTACTCTCAGAACTTAAAATATTTACAGATCAGCCACAATGAAAGGTTTAAATATATTTAATAATAAAAAAAAAGTACAGTTGTGTACACTTAGCATAAATGTAGACGTTAGAGTGTATTCACTGTTGCAGTCATTACATTTGGGTAATCCTGGTGGCAGGTCGGCCTTAGCCAGCCTGAATTCCAAAATCCTGGGTCCAGCGTCGGCCGCTGTCACCCCTTCCCTGACGTCAGGTCGTCAGGGTTATAAAAGAAGCGGCCGATGCCATTTGCTTCAGTTTTAATTGCCCCAGATGTCAGGTGTCCCTTAAAAGGGTAGCCAAATTTTATATATATAAATCAATAAATGCACCAATATAAATTTTACCTTCATCTATAAGCAAATACACCACACAGGTTGTATAAATCAGAGAAGGAAAGATAGGATCCATAGAAAAAAGGGGGATGGCGGGTGGGTAACCTGGACTACAACAGTGAATACACTCTAACATCTACATTTATGGTAAGTGTACACAACTGTACTATGTTCTTCATGTTTCACTGTTGCAGTCATTACATTTGGGTAGAGTCCAAAAGCTATGGTTGGGAGGCTGGAGCTAAACAGCATTAGCAGTGGCTACGAGGCCCTGCAGAACTGCAGTGGCAAAGCCTGCTCTGGATTTAGGGTAGAATGGCAGATGGTAATGCTTTGCAAAGGTGTGCACTGAACTCCAAGCAGCCGCCTCTAAAATGTCTCTGGTTGGAACTCCCCTGAGAAAGGCTGCTGAAGTGGCCGCAGCTCTGGTGGAATGTGGCCTAATGCCCTTAGGAACTGGCTTGCCATGGTGTGAATAGCATAAACGAATGCAGTGGCCTATCCACTTTGAGATAGTCTGCTTTGAGATAGCCTTTCCTTGTGATCCTGCAGCATATGCTACTAGTAATTGCTCTGTCTTCCTGAAAGCTTTGGTTCTGTCCAAGTAGAATCTAAGCGGTCTGTGTACGTCCAAAGAGTGCAGAATTCTCTCCCCCTTGTTCTGTGGATTTGGATAAAAAGTTGGCAGATGAATAGTATGGTTAAGAGCCACACTGGACACCACTTTAGGCATAAATGTTGGGTTTGTTCTCAGAGAGACCCTGTCTCGATAAAAGGTTCCACAGCCATGAGCGCCTGTAGCTCTGAAACTAGTCTTGCAGAAGTAATTGCTAGGAGCAGAGCTGTTTTCCAAGATAAAAACTTTATATCAACAGTAGCAGCTGGCTCAAAAGGAGGCAGGGTGAGATTTTCCAAGACATAGTTGAGGTCCCATGCAGGTATTGGTGATCTCCTTGGAGGCCTTAAATTTTTGGTTCCTCTGAGGTACTGCTTTAATAAAGGATGAGAAAAAATTGGTGGCTCTGTATTGTAATGAGCCGAAATGGCAGAGGCATGAATTTTAATTGATAAAAAGGATAGGGCTTTGACTATCATCTCAGTTAAGTATTGCAAAATCTGAGGAATATTTGGTACAGTTGTATCAGTTCCTTGTGCCTGGTTCCAAGCACAGAATCTCTTCCATTTTCCAGCATAAGACTTTCTTGTACTAGGCCTTCTGGCTTCCAGAATGACATCCATCACAGCTTTGCTGGGTGGTGTTTTTCGTATGACTACATCATCCGCCATGCTGCCAGGTTTAATGTCCTGAGTTGGCTGTGCAGGATCTGACTGTTTTGCTGAGACAGCAGACGAGGTAATTGAGGTAAGGTCCAAGCTGGGTAACGAGACAAGTTCCTTAGGACTGGATACCAGTACTAGTTGGGCCAGTCTGGGGCAATCAGTATCATCTTTAGTTTCTCCTGCCTGACCTTTAGGAGTACCTTGGGGAGGAGAGGCAGTGGAGGGAAGGCGTATACTGATAGGATTTTCCAGCTGAAAGATAGGGCGTCAACTTTCCATGCTTGTCTGTGATAAGTCCTTGTGCAGAATCTTTTTTAGTTGGTAGTTGTGAGGGGAGATAAACAGATCTATGTCCGGGCATCCCCATTTCCTTGTTATCATGCTGAAGACTTGTGGATCCAGCTGCCACTCATGCGGATCCATGAGGTTTCTGCTTAGTTCGTCTGCCAGAGTACTTTCCTTTCCTGGCAGGAATTGTGCCTGCAAATGTACTTGGTAAGTCAAAGCTGTGTCCCATAATATCATAGCTAGTCTGCAAAGGGGGTAAGAATGTGTGCCCCCCTGTTTATATACCACATGACCATGGTGTTGTCTGTCTTTATCAGTAGTTGTCCCGGATGAAGTAGGTCCTTGAAGGCTGTCAGGGCATTTTGAACAGCTAGCATCTCTTTTTGATTGATATGTAGCTGCATTTGGTTTGAGGTCCATATGCCCTGAATGCATCTTCCTGCCATGTGGGCCCCCCATGCATAATCTGATGCATCCGTTGTTAGTGTCTGCCTGGCTGGGGGTAATGTGAATGGCTGTCCCTTGTTCTGGTGACAAGCCTTTGCCCACCATCAAAACTCCTGTTGCAAGCAGGGAATGAGAGTAATCATTGTTTCCAGGCTGTGGCAATGTTGAGTCCAAACACTTTTTAGGTACCAATGAAGTTTCCTCATATGCAGTCTTGCATATAGAATTAGAAAGATGCAGGATGTCATGAAGCCCAAAGCCTGCAGAATTTTTTTTGCAGAAAACTGGGCCTTTGTTACCAACATTGTGAAATAGGTAGTCAGTTGCCTTTGTTTGTCTGGCATGAGATAAACCATCTGGGCAGTTGTATTCAAGCCTGCACACAGGAATGTTATATGTTGAGAGGATACTAGGTTTGATTTCTTTTCGTTAACTGTGTACCCTAGGCATGTTAGAAGTCTTTTCACAAATGCCAGATGTTGAAGAAGAATGTCCTTGTTCTCTGCTTGAATTAGACAGTTGTCCAAAGTGTAAGGGTATATTTGTATTCCTCTTTGTCTGCAGAATGCAATTACTGGTGCCAGGCACTTTGTAAAGACCCTGGGGGCAGTAGATAAGCCAAACGGCAGTGCAGAGAATTGGTAATGTATTGAACCAGCCTTGAATCTGAGGTGTCTTCTGCACAGTTGTCCGACTGAAACATGCAGGTATGCCTCTTTTCGGTCTAAAGTTACAAGCCAAGTATTCTTGCCCAGCATGGGCAGAAGCTGCTGCAAAGTCAACATTTTGAATTTTGGAATATCCAGGAATGTGTTCAGAATAGATAGGTCCAGTATCGGCCTCCAGGCCTTGTCCTTTCTGGGTACCAAGAACAGTCTTGAGTAAAATCCTTGTCCCCGCTCTTCCTTTAGTACTTGCTTAATGGACCCCATGTCCATGAGGGATGAAACTTGTTTTTGTGCCTCTGCCCATTGATTTTTTGGCAGATCTGGCCAGCCGTTTGCCTTTGGCAGAGTATGGAAATGGAATTTGTAGCCTTGTGACACTATATTTAGAACCCATTTGTCCTCTGTTATAATGTGCCAATTTTGAGCAAAAAGTGCTACTTCTCCCCCTAAGGGTGCTGCCAGAAGATAAGTGCAGGCAGGGGAAAGTCATTGGGACTGCTTTCTGTGTGTGTTTTATCTTCTCCAGCTTTGGAGGTAGAAGCACCCCATTGTTTTGACCTATAAGAACCTTGCACTTGGGATCTGCCCCTTTGAGCTCTGTCCGACACAGAAAAGGACCAATTTTTTGTAGGCCAGTGTCTACTAAACCTAGGTGGCTGTACTTGTAAAAACTCTAACAATTTGCATAGATTTAGCTTTGTCTTTCATTTTCTTTTACACTTCTTCTGCCTTAGCACCAAACAAAGTATCATGCTGTAAAGGTGCATCTAGTAACTTAACCTTAACATGATCAGGCAGATTTTGTTCCTTTAACCAAGCATGCCTCCTAATTACAGAACCCGTAACTGCGGCCCTGCAGGAGGCCTCCAAAGAATCAAAACCATATTGCAAAGTATGCTTTCTAGCTTGTTCAGCTGCATGCAATAAATCCTGCATTTCCTTGTTTTCAGCACATTCAGAATTTAACATCATTTTCTGTTTAAGCACTCCCATGAGATGTTGCTGATACTTGTGCATATGAAACTGACAGTTTAAGGCCCTTATAGCCAAAGTTGCAGATGTGTAAACCTTTTTCCCCCATCTATCCAGTACCCTCGAATCTCTGCCAGAGGGGGTTGATTTTTTTGCTGTAGAGGCCTTAACTCCCTTGAGACCCTGTGAAATAGTTTCTGGGTAAACAGCAGGGTTTTTAAAAATAAATTTGTGTGAGTCAGGAATACTGTAATGTCTGTCAGGCTTAACAGAAGCTGGAGGTAAGGAGTTAGGGGTCAAACGACTCCTAAAACACATCATCTACAATGTCTAACACACAGGGAATGGCTAGAGGCCTTTGCTGTGGTAGTAAAAGGAAATCCCTGAGCCTCTTTTTTGATTCTGAAAAATCTTGGCTTTCCCAGTGAAAATGCTCCCTCATGGTATGCAAGGTTTCCCCAAAGGAATAATCCTCAGGAGGGGATGCTGAAGGTATAGATTCTTCAGCATCAGAATCCTCATAGGGGGTAAAGAATATCCCTGATCAGAAGAGGAATCAGAAGAAATAGAAACCTGATCTGAAGATTCATAGTCAGTCTCTTGCCTAGGCCTCTTATCAGGAGGGGGATGGGAACCCCTGATCAAGGTAATCAGGTCTTCGGCCATCTTGATAATCTGTTTTTTGGGCATAGAGGCCTGTACACATGGCTCATGAGTTTGATTCTTTGCTTTAGAAGCTGTTTTAGTCTTTGTCTTTGAAGCTGAAGTCGTTTTAATGTAAAGATGTTGTGGTCTGAGTACACCCTCAGAAGCTGGTACCTGCTCAGCGGCTCCGGACCCATCTGTGGGATTAGCGTCCGAGGCTCCAATACTTTGAGTATCCAGCGGCATGACCGACTCCACGTGGGAGTTGGTAGCGGCCTGCAACTCTAAAGTAGCGGGTGTCAGGGGCTGTGAAAGCGCCTCACTGAGAACCGGCGACTTGGCTTAGGAGAAGCTTTGTCGTCGGTTTTGGGCTTCGGTTATTTTCTCTATCCTTTTCTTTGCGTTTTTTGTAAACTCCCGTAGTCGGATGGCTAAACGACGAGATTTTAGGATAATTAAACCTGCTACCAAAATACTTTAAAGCAAAAGTATACCGATGCTTAATAGTGCGTTGGTTAAATCTAGCACAAAACCGACAACCAGAAACGTTGTGATCAGGGCCTAGGCAAGGAATACAGTAAGAATGAAAATCCTTATGAGGTATTTGTTTTCCACAAGTAATACAATTATTAACATTTTCTGACATCGGTCTGGAGCAAGAAAAAAGTTTCCCCAATGGGGTACTTAGCTTTATTGAAGACTTTAATTCTGAAACTCAAACATGAAAATCTCAGGAGTCGGCCGACTGGCACTTGCGAACTGCTTCTGCTTCGGGCACTGCGCGGCAAGAAAGACTGAAGAAAATGGCATTGGCCACTTCTTTTATACCCCTGACGACCTGACATCAGGGAAGGGGTGACAGCGGCCGACGCAGGACCCAAGACTTTGGAATTCAGGCCGGCTGAGGGCAACCTGCCAGCAGGATTACCCAAATGTAATGACTGCAACAGTGAATAGTACAGTTGTGTACACCTACCATAAATGTAGATGTTCGAGTGTATTCAGTGTTGCAGTCCAGGTTACCCACCCACCATCCCCCAATCCTTTGCTGGAACTTATCTGCACTTCTCTAATCTATAGAACCTATGTGGTGTATTTGCTTGCAGATGAAGGTATAATATATTTTGGTGCATGCATGTTTTATTGGCATATTTTTCAGCCTACCCTTTTGGGGGCACCTGACATCTGGGGCAAGAAAAACTGAAGAAAATGGCATTGGCTGCATCTTCTATACCCCTGGCGCTCTGACGTCAAGGAAGAGGCGATAGCAACCGACGCCGGACCTAGCCAGATGTCAGGTGCCCCCAAAAGGATAGGCTAAAAAATATGCCAATAAAACATGCATGCACCAAAATATATTATACCTTCATCTACAAGCAAATACACCACATAGGTTGTACAGATTAGAAAAGTGCAGATATGTTCCAGCAAAGAAATGGGGGATGGTGGGTGGGTAACCTGGACTGCAACAGTGAATACACTCGAACATCTACATTTATGGTAAGTGTACACAAAGCACAGTTGTGTACCTACCATAAATGTAGATGTTCGAGTGTATTCACTGTTGCAGTCATTACAACTGGGTTATCCTGCTGGCAGGCTACCAGCAGTCGGCCTGAGTTCCAAAGTCTAGGTCCGGCGTCGGTTGCTATTGCCTCCTCCCAGACGTCAGTGTGCCAGGGGTATAAAAGATGCAGCCAACGCCATTTTCTTCAGTTTTTCTTGCCCTAGATGTCAGGTGCCCCTAAAAAGGTAGGCTAAATTATGCCAATAAGCATGCATGCACAAAAAACAACTTTTCCTTCATCTACAAGCAAATACACCACATTGGTTGTATAGAGTAGAAAAGTACAGATCGGTCCCAGCAAAGAAAAAAGTGGGAAGGTGGGAGGGTAACCTGGACTGCAACAGTGAATACACTCGAACATCTACATTTATGGTAGGTACATAACTGTACTATGTTCTTCGTGTTTCACTGTTGCAGTCATTACAATTGGGTTGAATCCCAAAGCTAAGGTTGGGAGGCTGGTGCTAAATAGGATTAGGAGAGGCTATCAGGCCCTGCAGAACTGCAGTGGCAAAGCCTGTCCTGGATTAAGAGTAAAGAGGTAAGTGATAGTGCTTTGTAAAAGTATGCACTGAACTCCAAGTTGCAGCCTCTAATATGTCTTTGGTAGGTACTCCTCTGAGGAAGGCTGCTGAAGTGGCTGCAGCTCTGGCTGAATGTGGCCTAATGCCTTTAGGCACTGATTTGCCATGCTGTGAATAGCAGAAACGAATGCAATGGCCTATCCACTTTGAAATAGTCTGTTTTGAGATGGGCTTTCCTTGTGATGCTGCAGCATATGCCACTAGAAGTTGTTCAGTCTTTCTGAAAGCTTTGGTTCTGTCCAAGTAGAAGCGTAGTTGTCTGTGTATGTCCAAAGAATGCAGAATTCTCTCCCCCTTATTCTGTGGGTTTGGTTAGAAAGTAGGCAGATGAATAGCTTGGTTAAGGGCCACACTGGAGACTACCTTAGGCATGAATGTCGGGTTTGTCCTCAGAGAACCCCTGTCTGGATAAAAAATTATAAAAGTTTCCACAGCCATGAGAGCCTGTAGCTCTGAGACTCGCCTTGCAGAAGCTATTGCTAGGAGCAGAGCTGCTTTCCAAGATAAAAACTTTATATCAGCTGTAGCGGCTGGCTCAAAAGGAGGCAGGGCGAGTTTTTCCAAGACATAACTGAGGTCCCATGCAGGTATTGGTGATCTCCTTGGAGGCCTTAAGTTTTTGGCTCCTCTGAGGTACTGCCTTAACAAAGGATGAGAAAAGATTGGTGGTTCTGTATTGTAATGAGCCGAAATGGCAGGGGCATGAATTTTAATTGATGAAAAGGATAGGCCTTTGTCCAGCATCTCAGTTAAGTATTGCAAAATCTAAGGAATATTTGGTACAGCTGTGTCAATTCCCTGTGCCTGGTTCCAAGCACAGAATCTCTTCCATTTTCCAGCATAAGAATTTCTGGCACTAGGCCTTCTGGCCTCCAAAACGACATCCATCACAGCTTTAGTGAGTGGCGTGTTTTGTATGACTACGTTATCCGCCATGCTGCCAGATTTAAGGTCTTTAGCTGGCTGTGCAGGATCTGGTTGTCTTGTTGCGATAGTAGATGAGGTATTTAAGGCAAGGTCCAAGGCGGGCATTGAGACAAGTTCCTTAGAATTGCATAGCAGTACTGGCGGGGCCAGTCTGGGGCAATCAGCATCATTTTTGGCTTCTCTTGTCTGAACTTTAGGAGTACCTTGGGGAGGAGAGGCAGTGGAGGAAAGACATATACTGCTAAGTTTTTCCAGCTGAAAGATAGGGCGTCTACTTTCCATGCTTGTCTGTGATAAGTCCTTGTGGAGAATCTTTTTAGTTGGTAGTTGTGAGGAGAGGCAAATAGATCTATCTATGGGCACCCCCATTTCCTTGTTATCATGCTGAAGACTTGTGGATCCAATTTCCACTCATGGGGATCCATGAGGTTTCTGCTTAGTTCGTCTGCCAGAGTATTTATCTTTCCTGGCAGGAATTGTGCCTGCAGATGTACTTGGCAAGTCAATGCTGTGTCCCACAAAATCATGGCTAGTCTGCAAAGGGGGTAGGAATGAGTGCCTCCCTGCTTGTTTATATACCACATGACTGTGGTGTTGTCTGTCTTTATCAGTAGCTGTCCCGGATGAAGTAGGTCCTTGAAGGCTGTCAGGGCATTTTGAACAGCTAGCATCTCTTTTTGATTGATATGTAGATGCATTTGGTTTGCGGACCATGTGCCTTGAATACACCTTCCTGGCATTTGGGCCCCCCAGGCATAATCTGATGCATCCGTTGTTAATGTTTGCCTGGCTGGGGGTAAAGTGAATGGCTGCCCCTTGTTCTGGTGACAAGCCTTCGCCCACCATCAAAACTCCTGTTGCAGGCAGAGAATGAGGGTAATTATTGTTTCCAGACTGTGGCAATTTTGAGTCCAAACACTTTTTAGGTACCACTGAAGTTTCCTCATATGCAGTCTTGCATATGGAATTAGTAGAATGCAGGATGCCATGAAGCCCAAAGCCTGCAGAATTTTTCTTGCAGATAACTGGGCCTTTGTTGCCAACAGGTTGAAATAGGTAGTCAGTTGTCTTTGTTTGTATGGCGTGAGATAAGCCATCTGGGCAGTTGTACTTAAGCTTGCACCCAGGAATATTATCTCTTGAGAGGGTACCAGTTTTGATTTCTTTTCGTTGACTGTGTACCCTAAGCCTGTTAGAAATCTCTTTACAATCGCCAGATGCTGTAGTAGAATGTCCTTGTTCTCTGCTTGAATGAGGCAGTCGCCCAAGTAAGGATATATTTCTATTCCTCTTTGTCTGCAGAATGCAATTACTGGTGCCAGGCACTTTGTGAAGACCCTGGGCACAGTAGATAAGCCAAAGGGCAGTACAGAGAATTGGTAGTGCATTGAGCCAGCTTTGAATCTGAGGTATCTTCTGCATGTTGGTCTGATTGGAACATGCAGGTATGCCTCTTTTAGGACTAAAGTCACAAGCCAAGCCTTCTTGCAAAGCATGGGCAGACATTACTGTAGAGTCAACATTTTAAATTTTGGTATATTCAGAAATGTGTTTAGAATAGATAGGTCCAGTATTGGTCTCCAGGTCTTGTCTTTTCTTGGGACCAAAAAAAGTCTTGAATAAAATCCTTGTCCCTGCTCTTGTTCTGGTACTTGCTGAATGGCCCTCATGTCCATTAGGGATGACTTGCTTTTGTGCCTTTGCCCATTGATGTTTTGGCAGGTCTGGCCAACCATTTGTCCTTGGCAGGGTTTGGAAGTGAAACTTGTAGCCTTGTGACACTATGTCTGGGATCCATTTGTCCTTGGTTATTATGTGCCAATTTTGAGAAAAAAGTGCTAGTTTCCCCCCCTAAAGGTGCTGCCAGAAGATAAGTGCTTGGTGCAGGCAGGGGAAGTCATTGGGACTGTTTCCTGTATGGCTGTGATTTGTCTTCTCCACTTTTGGAGGTAGAAGCACCCCATTGTTTAGACCTGTACTAACCTTGGGGCTGGGATCTGCCTCTTGAGGGTCTGTATCTGCCCCTTTGTGGTCTGTCTGACACTGGAAAGGACCAATTCTTTGTAGGCCAGTGTCTGCTAAATCTAGGTGGCTGTACCTGTAAGAAATCCTTAACCGTCTGCATAGATTTAGCTTTGTCCTCCATTTTCTTTAACATCAAACAAGGTATCATGCTGTAATGGAGCATCTAATAATTTTGCTTTGACATGATCAGGCAGATTTTGTTCATTTAACCAAGCATGCCTCCTGATGACAGAACCCGTAACAACGGCCCTGCAGGAGGCCTCCAAAGAATCAAAACCACATTGCAAAGTATGTTTTCCAACTTGTTCAGCTGCATGCAATAAATACTGCATTTCTTTGTTTTCTGCACATTCAGAATTTATCAACATTTTCTGTTTAAGCAGTGACAATGTATTGCTGATATTTGAGCATATGAAACTGACAATTTAAAGCTCTTATAGCCAAGGTAGCAGAAGTGTAAATCTTTTTTCCCCATCTGTCCAATGCCCTAGAATCCCTGTCTGAGGGGTAGGGTTTTTTGCAGCGGAAGTCTTGACCCCTTTGGGACCCCGAGAGATTGTTTCTGGGTCAGCAACAGGGTTTTTGAAAAGGAATTTATGAGAGTCAGGAACCCTGTAGTACCTGCCTGGCTTAACAGGAGTTGGAGGTAAGGAGTCAGGGGTCAGACTGGACTCTGAAAATACATCATCTACAATGTAACACAGGTGGAATAGCTAGGGGCCTGTGTTGTGGTATAAAAGGAAGTTTCTGAGCTTTTTCTTAGATTCTGAAAAATCTTGGCTCTCCCAGTGAAAATGCTCCCTCATGGTATGCAAGGTTTCCCCAAAAGAGTAATCCTCAGGAGGAGAGGCTGAAGGGATAGATTCTTCAGCATCAGAATCCTCATAGGAAGGAAGATAGTATTCCTGATCAGAAGAGGAATCAGATGAAATGGAAACCTGATCTGAAGATTCATATTCTGTCTCTTGCCTAGGCCTTTTATCAGGTGGGGGATGGGAACCCCTGATCAAAGTAATTAGGTCTTCGGCCATTTTGAGCATCTGTTTTTTGGGCATGGAGGCCTGTCCATAAGGCTGTTGTACTTGTTTCTTTATCTTTAAAGGTGCTTTAGTTTTTACCTTTGAAGCTGAAGTCGTTTTAATGTATAATTGAGTAGGTCTGAAAACACCCTCAGAAGCCGATGTCTGCTCGGCGGCTCCGGACCCATCTGAGGGAATAGTCTCCAAAGGTCCAATAACTTGAGCTTCCAGCGGGCTAGTCGACTCCACGTGGGAGTCGGTATCGGCCCGCGGGTCTAAAGTAGTGGGTGTCAGGGGCTGCAAAGGCGCCTCACTGAGAACCGGCAAACCGGCGACTAGCTTAGAAGAAGCCTTGTCGTCTGTTTTGGACCTCGGATGCTTGTCCTTTTCTTTTTCTTTGCGTTTCTTGTGAATTCCAGTAGTCGGATGGCTATCCGACGACATCGTATAATTAAATCTTCTGACAAAATAGTGTAATGCAAAATCGTACCGACGCTTAATAGTGCGTTGGTTAAATCTAGCACAAAACCGACAATTAGCAACGTCGTGGTCAGGGCCTAAGCAAGGAATACATTAAGAATGAAAGTCCTTATGAGGTATTTGCTTCTCACAAGAAATACAATTATTAACTTTTTCTGACATCAGTCTGGAGCAAGAAAAAAGTTTCCCCAATAGGGTACTTAACTTTTGAAGAAGACTTCGGATCTGAAATTCGAACATGAAAATCTCAGGAGTCGGCCGACCGGCACTTGCGAACTGCTTATGCTTTGGGCACTGCGCGGCAAGAAAGACTGAAGAAAATGACATCGACTGCATCTTTTCTACCCCTGGTGCTCTGACGTCAGGGAAGAGGTGACAGCAACCAATGCCAGACCTAGACTTTGGAATTCAGGCCGACTGAGGGTAGCCTGTCAGCAGGATAACCCAAGTGTAATGACTGCAACAGTGAAACACGAAGAACATCACAAAGAACATCAAGAAAATACTCGGTATATAATCACAGTAACATCTAAACAACATTGCAGGACAGTCTCGAATAAATAAAGAAAAACATCTAAATTAAGCTTTGCTATACTCCTGACTATATCTAGAGAATTACTATACTAGTTAACTTACTTACATAGCAAGCAAGGCAGATGGGGAGAGTGGGTCTTTCAGCTGATGTTGTCAGGTCAAAGAAAAAACAGAATACTCTTGTCTCTCTCAGACAATTCTTAAATTAATATCTCAAACATTACTGCTGGGATAGCTTGCAGGATGACATCACTTCTTGTCATCTGACTCTATCCCAGGTAAAACCCCCACTGATGCAGCCAGTAGCATTTAGCATCTACCTGTAAAGAGACACAGACAATGCTTTTCTTAGATCTAAGACAGATCCTGGAAGTCATAAAACAATAAAAACACTTATACAATACAGTGAACCTCTAGTTCTAGACACTATGTCTATTACTGCACTGAAACTGAAAGATAACATCCTTTTATTACGTGGTTATAAAGTAAATTAATTTTAGATATTTCTTTGAAGTTAACCTCAGGTGTTAGTTTCCAATGTTAAATATATATATATATATATATATATATATATATATATATATATATATATATATTATGGCAAACTCTTATACAAGATTCCAAATATATAACCTCTACATATAAATTGGTAAAAGACTTAAAATATCAAAATCAAATACTGTTATCAAACTACTGGAGGGAAAAAATACCATTGATAGAAGATAATAAAATACTAAAAGCAATTAACTTAACTATAAAATCAATATCTCTTCAGAAGTTATTATTTACCCAATTAATGATTCTTAATGCTTATTATACTCATCTTAGCTTGCATAAATTCAATTCTAAAAATTCGCCTAAATGTCCATACTGTAAGGATCAAGTGGCTGACCTCTTACACATGTTCTGGAGCTGTAAATGCATATATAAACTTTGGAATTCCCTAAAAATTCAATTACAAAAGATGGGTTATCAACACTCTACACTTTCTTGGGAATTTATGATCCTACATATCCCTCCGAATAATTTGGATAAATCACAAATAATTATACTTATAAATATTTTCTTGTTAATTAAACTTTATATAGCTACAAATTGGTTGAATCCATCCCAAACTTCATGGGATAACTTTAAAGGTTTAGCGATGAAACATATTTTAGCTCACAAATTATTAATTAAGGATCATAGGAAAAACATAAATAATCCGAAAATATGGGAGAAAATTTTCAATATTCTGTTGACAATGTTCTAAATCCACTTTAACCCCTGGACATGTATGTGTATAATTGTCTTCAGCATTAATTATTTAGTATATCGACAAATTATTTTTTCTTTCCTGTTAGAAGTTCTTATCTTTTTAGATTGACCTTGTTTAATTGATGGAAGCATTCATGCATATAGTGTATATATTTTGTAGTATTGTTTTTTATAAGTATCATTTGGGCTTTGTTTGTTTTCTTGGTTTTCTGTAATATTGTATGATAACTCAGAAAAAATAATAAAGATTGATTATGGGAAAAAAAAAAAATATATATATATATATATATATATATATATATATATATATATATATATATATATATAAATAAATCTAAACAGTTACAATAGTGCAGGTACATTTCTGTTCTAATCCACTAGGGCACACTGTGGTTGCATCTTTAAGCTCAATACTTTGTGAAATACCTTTTCAACACACACTTCTGTACCAGCAGTTTGACATACACATATCATACCGTTCTAATACGGCTGTACCACAAGCATCTTACATAAAGCATGTTGGCAATCACAAATGGCACAAAACCATTTACAAAATTCCAGATAGTTGTGCTCGCAGTATCTCTCTGTCACACTTCTATATAGATCATGTTGCTATTCACAAATGACATAATTTACAAAATTCCAGATAGCTGGGTTGGCAGTATCTCTTTTTGTGACAACTTTATTTAACAACAAATGATCCTTTGTTCCATATGAATTTCTTTTATTACCCTTTTCTTCTATTGCCATGATCGAGTTTTCTACTAATTGACTATAAACTCTAACAGCATCAATTCCAAAGTATAGTTTACAAGTTGCCAGAAGGCAAGCTATTGGTCTATAGTTTTTAGGATGGCTTGCAGGTTCACTCTTAAGTAGGAGTATTGTTTTTCTTGTTAACCAGGCTGGTGTCTGTTCAGGGTGCACATAGCTAAATATTCATACAAAAGATGTTGATACTTTGAGGCAGAAGTTAGGTACTGCACCGGAGACTGGGGTTTTCCAATTACCAGCTTTTCTCAACTTTGTTTCAATCTCTCCGGCAATTGTTTCATCCCATTTCATAGTCTGTGCATTTGAACTTCTTAGTCATTCTTTTACTTCTATCAGTTTAGCATCTTTGTTATGTTCCACAGGATCTTCATGGATATTTCTCCAAAATGTATCTATTTCTTCTTTTGGTGGTACTTCAGTTCCTTTTGTCTGGTTTCCCAATTCTTTATAAACCTTTTTTGGGTCATCAATAAATTGCCTATTTTGTACTTTTCCA
Source organism: Protopterus annectens (assembly GCF_019279795.1). NCBI lineage: Eukaryota > Metazoa > Chordata > Ceratodontiformes > Protopteridae > Protopterus > Protopterus annectens. The sequence continues at coordinate 651,880,030 of NC_056750.1, forward strand.
TTATATTTATGTGTGTATCGTCTACGTTTTTCTGCCTGTGCTGATATTTTTAGTTTATTCTTTTGCAATAGTGCACAACAGACCCTGATCTGTTCTGATACTGCACATTGTTTTATCACGTCTGAGTATTTTTGTTCATCTACTCCCTTTTCTATACTCTTCTAACAGTGAAACTTCTTGCCTTAATTGCTTTATACCTTTCTCTATTCAATACTTTCAAGATGGCATTCAATTTCTCCCTTTCCTTTCCCTTACTGCCCTGTGTTTTTGTGGTAAGACTGTTATTAATTTAGCTGCACAGTAATATAGCCTATTACACTTCTATTAAACTGCATGAAACTCTACAGACAGTCCTAATTACTGTGATTATTTTGTTTTATCAAACGTCTAACCTTTTGGGTTTCATTGACTATCCATACTCATTTCTTTCATTGATCTTAAAATGTCTTATATGTATTAAATCAAGCAACTCTTCCCTTACATTATTTTCTTCTAAACTGAGGGCACATTCTTAGTTCTCCATTTCCTGCAGGCATCCTATAGAAAGTTCCAGAGCATCTTCATGTGCCACATTCTCTTCAGTTTCATCTTGTATCATCCACTGTATTTTGCATGGGAACTCACTGGCTATCACTATACAACATAACATTGACTGCATCAGAATTGCCACAGTTTCCTGTTCCTTCCCTTGCTGTGCAACTCCAACTGAATGTTTGCACTAGTTTCCTATGGAAGGCTCCAAAGTATATTTAACTGATCAGATGTTTCCCACTCTCTACTGGTTTCTCCTTAATTTGGGGATCCATTGCTCTATCCTATCACAGGTAATCCATCACCTCAGTTTCTATTTCTTTAACTTCTCCATTACTAATCCTCTTTTCTACTTTTCCTACTTGTCTTTGTATTGTAAAATTTTCCATGTCCAGATGTCTCTGCCTGTATTTCTCTTCATATATCATTGGTGCTGCCCTTTATGTATTGATTAGTTTTGCTTTCTCCTTTGCATAAACACTGCACCATATTAAATCTCTTTCCTACCCATGTCCATATTTCTACTTCAGATGTCTCCTGCTCCTCCTGTTTCTTCTTACTCTGGGGACTCATTGTTCTATCATGCTGTGTTGTAACCTGTGTTAGACTTTCAACACTAAATCCTTCACTTCACAAATATTCCATAACTTCGGCTTCTATTTCTTTTTTTTAACTTCTACTTTACTAATCGTCTGTTCTACATTCTCTCTTTGTGATCTTATTTTTTTACTGTGAAATTTTCCACATCTGGATGCTTTTGCCTGTATTTCTCCTGAAATATCTTTGTGGCGACTTCTTTTGTACTGATTAATTTGGCTTTCTCCTTTGCATAAATATTGCACCATATCAGATCTCTCTTTCCCATGTCCATACTTCTTTTTTATATCTTTCAAAAATCAGTAAATTTTGTTCTTCATATTTTCACTTCCTCAGTCACTTCTTTTTCCAAACAGTTCAAAGTTTCTTTGTCTATATAATGTTTTCATAAACCCTTTGTATTAATGAACACAAATGTTTACTTGAAGCTTCTGACAGTTTTTCTTGTACAAGTATTTTTCTTTCCTCTAATTTTTCTCAATCTTTTTGTATATCTTCTTCTGGAAATTCTAGGCTTTTTGCATAATAGTAACAATACACACGTTCTTTATCCTCAATAGTCCACTCCATCGTCTTTATGGCTCTTTTTTTGTCCTGTTAATTTTGTGATTTTTTTTTGGGAATACTATTTCTTTCTACAAAAAGGGGGTCATCCTCCCTCTGGGCCTGGCCTAGTTTCATTGCAGGAATGTTTCTCTGTCTTAGGTATTCTACACCGTCATTTTTTCCAGTCCTGGCACCAGTGTACCTAAGTAAATTGGGCACTTTTATCCTGGGTCTTGTGCACTCAGCTATCTTTTTTGATTTTTTAACTTACTTTTGTCCATGATATATCATACAAAAATAGTCTATATCGGTGTCATCCTGGTGAGATTTTGTGAAAAACAGGGTCCACCTCATAAATGTATTCACCAAGACGTGAAGATGAATTCAATTCCAGCAATATTACTCTCCTTTGCTTGCTGATTTATCATCTCTCCATTTGGACCCCAATCAAACTTCTTCTGTTCAAGTTGTCTGATGATTCTCTAGTACCTTTTGATAGCCCCAAACATTCCCAGAGATAGCTGCCTCTAAATGTCCCATATACCTGAATAAAATCTTCTGTTAGATATTTACAAGAGACACTGTACCAGTTCAGATATTTTAGTCTTTCATAATAACGTACATTTTTGCATCTATGGATATCCTTGGTATGTTTCCACTGTACTCTTTTCAGTTTACTAATGCATGCTTTCTTCAATACACAAGTTTTGGTCTAATTTAACTAACAAACAATGATTGCATAATTTCTGACTTCCTAGACTTTAAAAATCTTTTTATATAACCTATATTTCTAAAACTATCATTAAACAAATGATTGATACAATTAGAAAAACTCAAAGCTGGATCTACTTATATACCCAGATCCTTAAATTAATCTACAGTTTCAATCACTGTGCGCTGTATTAAATATTCACCTTTCAATTTATGTCTCCCAAATCTCATATGCTTAGTTTTTGATGCATTTATCAGCATATTAACCTCCTGTGCCCAAATGATCAATTTAGTGAAGTTCTTTTTGCAGACATACCTTATCTCTAACACATGTAATCAGTTTACCCAATTCCAAGTCATCTACATACAGACTGTAGAACACCTCAGATGAAAACGTTAATTCTGAAAGATGCAATCTAAACAAGTAAAGGCCTGAGACAAAGCCTTATGGGACACACTGACTGTAACCAAGAATTTCACCTGTCCAGTTGCTGTATGATACTTGACATATCCTTTTGTATGCCATGCAGCTATCCATCTTATGAGGAGTACATCAATACCTAGTTGTTATAATTTACTGATCAGTGTTTTGTTTATGACCCTGTCAAATGCTGAAGTTAAATCTATATAAATTACATCACAGCACAATTTTTCATTCCTAGCTGTTATTATAGTGTTATAGAACATCATGTTACACGTGGTAATAGATCTACATTCAACATATGCATGCTGATATATAGTTTCAAGTCCCAACCTATCCAGTTCTGACATTAACTTAGCCAATATTACCTTCTCCATTATTTTCCCACAACATGAAAGTAGGCTTAAGGGTCTATAGGGCTCTGGGTTTGTCCTACTCCCCCTCTCCCTTAAAGAGGAGTTTAATAAGTGCATAGCTCCAATCTTGAGGAATCTCCCCATATTTATCTGCTCTAGTAAATACTATATAGAACGGTACTGTAAGTTCATGCTGAAGTGTTCACAGGTCATTATTACTAATTCCGCCTCCTTCCTGTGTTTTGTTTGCATCCCGTTTGCACAGTTCATTTTCAATATAGTCTAATTTGATTGCAGTTTTTGCGGTTACTTAAATGTCACTAGAACAACTTACCAGCCCCTTTGGGAAGCCAAAATGTTTTGCACAAGATGTTCTAAATATATCTATAATCTGTTGCATCTTAGAATAAATTTTAGAATCTACACACAATTTATCAATCTGTATGTCTTTACTCCTTCCACATCTTATGTACCTATAAAAAGGTCTATGAGTGAGATCAAAATAAACTGCCAGATAAAATATCTAGGAATAATATTTACTTCAGACTTCAAAGATATTATAAACAATAACCTACTAACTACATGGACTAGTATTCAAAACGATATGGATAGATGGAAGAACATTAATATGTCTCTACTGTCAAAAGCTAGTGTTGTCAAAATGAATTTTCTACCAAGAATACTCTTTCAATTAAATGCTACCTTTTCAAATATTTCCCAAAACTTCTTCCTTGCCATGGAAAAAGCTATATCAAGATTCTTATGGTATCCCAAATCTACCAGAATTAAATATGCAAAACTTGCACTCGCCAAAGATAAGGGGGGATTGGGGTTACCTGATTTTAAGCTTTACTATAGTATAATTACTGTATACAGACTAATACAAATAATAAACTATGACTCATATATAAATACTTGGACACCCCAGTGGACCAACATCTGGTATGAACAGTTGAAATCCCTTGGCTGTAATATCAAATCCTTACCATTCTTGAATTTAAACCAGGCTAGCATATACACGAAGAATTTACACCCACCAATTAAAAACATGATTCTTACAACACAGAAACTATTTAAATCATTGCAATTAGCTAACACTTTTGCCCTTATACAACCGTTACACCTAAATCCTAATCTACTAATAAATAATAAATCAGTAAATCTAACAAACTACCCCCTGATAAAAGACTACACAATATGGGATATATACCAATAGAAAGACTCTAACACGGGGCAAATGAGACTTGAACTCAAACTTCCTATGAAATATAGTATTATCCTTAACCAACTTCATCATCTTATAAATGCTAAATTCTCAGAAATACACACTGACTTACAGAACATAGATTTAGTTAAATTAATACTTGAAAATGTATTTATTTATTTTTATTTATTTGCAGTTGGTTTACCAGGATAGTCCATTGGGCCAAAAAGAGCCCGTTTTCAATGGAGTCCTGGGGAGAAAAACTCCAAAAAACAATTACTAAGGTTACAATAAGGTATTTAGCATCAATTATACAATTTCTATGAACTTGGAATTATAGTAGACTAGTGTACGAGCATATACAAATATTACAATCTTGCGATTCATGAAAACACTTTACAATATAGAAGCTGAGAGGCTTGTAATAGTTAGGGTAGGTTACACTGGAGATAAGTTTCATACATTCAGGATGAGTACAATCAAGAGAATGGTATTTGAGATGACATGGAACTTTACAATATAGTAACAGATAATTTTTCGATATAGTAACAGAGAATCATTTCCATTAGAAGGTATATTTACACTTAGGTACATTTACATGCTTAGAAAAAGTTAATACAAGCAGGTGCGAGATCTATGAGTTTAGGAGAGCAAGTAGAAATTCCATTATGCAAAGGGGAGAAGATGTGGAAATTCTCAGTAAGATGGGATTATGTTGGGTGGGAGCAGGAGCATTCCCACTGGGAAATTAGGTGTGAGTGAAGGGATTTTTTGAAAGAGAAGTGGTTTGTAATGGTACAAATGGATAGGGGTAAGGAGTTCCAGAGACGAGCAAGACTATAGGATAAGAGATTTTTTCCAGGGGGACGAATTGGTTTATACAGTTCAATTAAGTTTTGGTTGTTAGATCTCAGAATTCTATCAGGGAAGTGCATTTTGAAGGTGGAAGAGAGGGATGGGCAGAGGGAGGGATTGAAAATGAGTTTGTGTGCTAGAGTTAGTTGGATGTAGGTGAGGTGATTGGGTAGTTCTAACCATTTTAGTTTGTGGAGAGATGAACAGTGGTGTGAGGAGGACTTATGGGAGGTAGCAAACTTGGCAATTTTGCTATAGCAAGAAGAGAGTTGAGTTTTGAGAAAAGATTGTAGGTTAGTTAGAAGTGGGGCTCCATAGAGGAGGGATGGGATGAGAAATGTGGTAGATAGGGTGAGTTTGGTGAAGGGTGTAAGATAACGATTCTGCCTGTAGAGCATGTCGAGTTTTTGGTGGGGTTTTTTATATTTAGTTGAAGATGAGAATAGAATTTAAGCTGACTATCAATTTGGACCCCAAGTAATTTGGCCTCGGATACCAGTTCTAGGGGTGTATTATTATGACTAGTAATAGTGAAGTTACTTGGATTGAAAATGGTAGCTTTAGAGGGGGTGAATACCATTACTTTGGTTTTGGAGGCATTGAGTACAAGGTGATTTGTTTTCATCCATTGTTCCGTGGTTAAGAATGCATCTTGAGTAAGCTTTAGGAGTGAGGGGATGGAGGTAGCAGAGCAGATTATAGCCGAGTCATCTGCGTATTGGATAATTTTAGTTGAAGGGATAGAGTTGTGGAAATCGTTTATGAATATATTGAAAAGCAGGGGACCCAGTATAGATCCTTGGGGAACACCGGTTGGGGTGTTAATGAAAGGGGAGGTGGCTTTTTTCCATCGCACTGCCTGATATCTATTGGATAAGTAACTAGAGAACCAATTCAGAGAAGAGGGTGACAAGTTAAGCTTGGAGAGTTTGGTTAGTAATAAATTGTGGGAGATAGTATCAAAGGCTTTAGAGAGGTCTAGTAGGAGCATAGAGACAATAAGTCCTGTGTCCCGGGCTTCGTTCACAGCTTCCATGAAGGAGAGTAGGGCGGTCATAGTACTGTGTCTTGGTCTGAAACCATGTTGTGTAGGAGTTAGTAGGTTACTGTCCAAGAGGTATGGTAGGAGTTGAAGGTGAATACACTTTTCTAAAATTTTAGAGATAGGAGATAGAATAGCGATGGGACAGAAATTGGTAATATTGTTATTGCTGCCTCCTTTGTGCAGTGGGACTACAAAAGCCTTTTTCCAGATTTGGGGTACTAAGCTTTCTTGAATGGAGCGGTTGATTAAAATGCTGATGGGATAAGCAATGGCTTCAGCAGCTATACTGAGGTAGTAGGAAGGGATGTTATCAGGGGCATTAGAGCATGGTTTTAGTTTCTGCAGTAGTTTTTTTTATGGTGGATGTAGGTATAGGTTTTAGTGAGAATGGTGATTGGAGGGGGTGAATGTGGGAATGTTGATGATGGAGTGTAGATAGGGGGATGAGCAGAGATGAGACGTGTAAAATTGGTAGGGAAGGATTGGGATGTAGTGGGGGGTGTGGTGGGGTTTGAAGATGAAAAGGATGAGGTTAGTTTGGAGATAGAATCAATGAAGAAGGTGTTGAATTGAGTGGCCAAGTCTATGTCAGGAGTGTTCGGGTCTGGGCTTGGGTTATCTGATTTATTGGGATTAAGAAGGGTAGAAATGCATTTCCAAAATTTTTGAGGGTTTGTTTTGTTGTTTTGGATTATGGAGAAGTAATTTTGTCTATCGGAGATAAGTTTTTTTACTTTGTTTCTGAGTGTTTTGTATTCGTTGTGGGCTAGGGGAGTCCTATGTTTCTGATATGATGACCATGCCTTATCTCTAAGGCGCATGGTGACTAGTGTGTTTTTTGTTAGCCAAGGGTTAGTTTTGTTTTTTATTCTTTTGTTTTTATGGGGGCTTGTTGCTCTGAGAGGTTTAGAAAAACTGAGTTGAAGTGGGTGACAGCTTGTTCCAGGGGTAGAGTTTTTAGGGTGTACCAGTTGATTGCTTTTAGAGAGTTGGAGAAGGAAGTGGGGTTAAAGTTTTGTTGGCAGCGAGTAGTAATAAAATTATGAGTAAGATGTAGGGGTGAAGTTAGTTGGTGGGTGAATGTGGGCAAGTGGTCGCTAAGGGAATCCGGCAGGGTGCCACTATTTGAGAAGTAATGAGGGTGGGAGACTAATATCCAGTCTAGGGTACTATCACTGGCGTGGTTTTTTGAGGGCCGAGTAATGGAGTTGATCAGTTGAGAAAAGTTGTATAGATTAATGTTGAGTGTATTGGTGGGAGACTGTATAGCAGACCAATTAATATTCATGTCACCCATAATTAGAAGTTATGTACCTACCATAACGTTCCATGATAGTTGTCTTCTTCTCGCCTTCTTTCTTGTTGGTTGGGTTCGGAGCCGATCCTCGGCTCCGACTCGGCCACTCTAAAAGCTCGAGAGCTAGTTCCACTGGCTCGAGGCTCCCCTATATCCCACAATGCTAGGCGGTAACTCCTCAGATCTCGTTTGAAAGCTAAGGCCAGCAATGAACAAATAAAAACTCCTCTAGGTCTGTCCTGGCTAGGGGGAAGGAGGGTGGGACGCAAAAAAAGAAGGCGAGAAGAAGACAACTAACATGGAACGTTATGGTAGGTACATAACTTCTAAATGTTAAGTTGTCAATCTCGCCTTCATTCTTGCTGGTTGGGACCGCGTCCCTAGCACCTTGTCCCGGGTGGCCTATCGGAACAGACTCTTGAGTACAGTGGAACCAAAGTTGGCTCGGTCTCTAGAGGCCAAGTCCAACTTATAATGAGAAATGAAGGTATGGGGAGAAGCCCAAGTAGCTGCAGAACAAATCGAATCAATAGGCAGCCTATCTTGGAAAGCTATAGAAGTGGCTAAAGCTCTAGTTGAATGAGCCCTGGGTTTGGATGGCAACCGTTGATGTTTTATCTCATACACTAGGGTAATCAACGAAGTAAGCCATCTAGAGAGAGACACTTTAGAAACTGGAAGGCCCATTCTACCTTCAGCATAAGAAACAAACAGTTGGTCAGATTTCCTGAATTGTTTGGTCCTGTCTAAATAGTACCTAAGTTGGCGATGAATATCTAAACAGTGTAACTTTTGTTCTGACCTATTTGAATAATTTGGGAAGAAAACAGGAAGCTCAATGGTTTGATTCAAATTTGCCAGTGAAGCTACTTTGGGCAAAAAAGATGGGTTAGTACGCAAGGACACCCTGTCTTTATGAAATACCAGATAAGGGGGTCGACTACACAGAGCATGGAGTTCAGAGACTCTTCTAGCTGAAGTGATAGCTACTAAAAAGAGTGTTTTCCAAGAAAGTAACTTTATTGAACATGAAGCTGCAGGTTCAAAGGGGGAAAGAATTAAGGATGCCAGAACCAAGTTGAGATCCCATTGGGGAGGAGGATCTCTAATGGGTGGTTTGAGGAGAAAAACTCCTTTTAAAAAGGCTTTGCAGAGTTTGTGAGACATAATGGAGGACTCTGAAACTCCAACATGAAAATTCGATATCGCTGCCAATTGAACTCTAATGGTAGATGGAGACGAACCTGAGTGGAAAAGTTCGGCTAGAAAGTCTAGAACTGATTGAATGGAAGCAGTGAAAGGATCTATATTCTTTGACTGCGCCCAATAGGAAAAACGTTTCCACTTGTTATGATAAATCTTCCGAGTGGAAGATTTATGAGAGGCTATCAAGATATCTCTAACTGAGTGAGATATCAGAGGAAGCCTGGCTAAAGTCGGAATTGGAGGAACCACGCTGTGAGGTTCAGAGAGGGAAGGGAGTGGTGCAACTGACCCGAATGATGGGTCAAGAGGTCTGGAACTGGGTCCAGATGCCAAGGTTGCTCCAACAGATAACGGTGGAGAAACGGGAACCAAACCTGTAGAGGCCAGTAAGGGGCAATAAGGATCATGGAAGCTTTCTGAGCGATGGCTTTCTGTATTAGCTGAGATATCAGTGGGAAGGGACGAAAAACATACAGAAGTCCCCGGGGCCAATCGTGTACTAGAGCGTCTCTGCTGGGGTGGCCTGGTTGGGGAAAGAGGGTGAAAAATTCGTCGCACTTGCTGTTTTGAGGAGTAGCGAAAAGGTCGCAGCAAGGCCGACCCCACTTTCGAAAAACTTTCTCCAACACTGAATTCTTCAGAGACCACTCGTGAGGCAAGAGAATAGCTCTGCTCAATTTGTCTGCAATCACATTGGACTTCCCGGGAATGTGCGTTGCTAACAGAAATCGCTGAGAAGAAATCGCCCATTGCCACAGTCTGAGTGCCTCTCGACATAGGAGGTAAGATCTGGTTCTGCCTTGTTTGTTGATGTACCACACTACAGACATGTCTGTCTGAATTGATATAGTTCCCTTGGGAAGAGAGTCTTGTAAGGCTTGCAACGCTAGAAGCACTGCTCTCATCTCTAGGACGTTTATGTGCAGGTGGCACTCGAACGGTTGCCACATGCCTTGGACTGTCCTGCCCTGGAAATGCCCCTCCCCACCCGATCAGGGAGGCGTCCGTTGTCACTGTAGCAACCGGAGGGGGAGGGACGAAAGGTCTCCCTAGGAGGAGCTGGGGAGATGTGATCCACCAAGAGAGATGATTCTTGCACGATTGAGTTATCCGAATAGGATGGGACATTGGAAGACTTTGGTAAGACCATTGTGTGAAAAGCATCCATTGTAAAATTCTCATATGGAAGCGAGCTAATGGTAGAAGGGGGATGGCCGCCGCCATAATCCCTAAGACTTTCAGGATCAGTCTGGCTTTGACTTTGTTGCTCTGCAAGACAAGAGAGACCTGTCTGTGTATGTCTGCTATTCTCTGCTCTGTGAGTCTGGCTGACATATATTGACTGTGTCTAGATTTGCGCCTATGAAGGTAATAACACGACAAGGCGACAAGACAGACTTTTCGTAGTTTATTGATATGCCTAGTGCCTGACATGTGTGAAAGGTGTAGTCTCTGGCGTGAAGTAAAAGATGCTTGGTGGGGGCTGTAAGGAGCCAGTCGTCTAAGTAAGGAAACACCTGGAATCCTTGTCATCTCAGATGAAAGGCTACCACTGCCATGCATTTGGTAAACACTCGGGGGGCTGTAGTGAGACCAAAGGGCAGGGCCCTGAATTGAAAATGACTGGTTCCCAGTCTGAAGCGGAGAAACCTCCTGGAGCGTCGACTCATTCTGATGTGATAGTACGCATCCTGGAGATCTATCGAGCACATCCAGTTGTCCCGCCCCAAAAGGGGTAGAATGGACTGCAGCGTGACCATCCGGAACTTTGTTTTCTTGACAAACTTGTTCAAGTTGCTGAGATCCAGAATGGGTCTCCAGTCCCCTGTTTTCTTTGGAACCAAAAAGAATTTGGAGTAGATTCCGGATCCTGCTTGGTCTGCTGGAACTGGTTGAATGGCTCTTTTTGCGAGCAGCTTTGAAATTTCTAATGCTGCTTGCTCCCTTTGACTGGGTGGAATGTCTGGAAGGGATTTTTTGGATTGCTTCGGAATGAAAAGGAAAGGGATTCTGTAGCCTTCGGAAATGATAGACTGTACCCACTTGTCTTGAGTTAGGGATAGCCAGGCTTTTGGGTACAGTGACAATCTTCCCCCGACTGTCTCCGAAGGTGGACAGTCGGGCAACACCTCAGGGATGCTGAAAGGGCTTGTCGGAAAAGGATTCGCGACTGCCCTGATTCTGCAGGCCCCCTCTGCCTCTAGGACGGCATCTACCATTATTGTTCCCCCCTCTGCCTCTAGAGGGGAATCGACTCTGTGCGTCAGGCAAATCTCCTTGAGATTGTTTGCGGAACCACATCTTTCCCCCCTTCTGGCCTTTGGGGTAAGGTCTAGAAGGAGTAGAAAAACGGACTCCGACAGCAGAGAGAGTTTTGCCATCAGTCTCGCACCTAGTCAGGGTTTCCTTCACTTGAGGACCAAAGAGGGATGATCCATCAAAGGGGGAATTATTGAAGGACGCCTTGAAAGGGTCCGCAAAGTTACATAGCCGCATCCAGGCGTGCCTACGCAGGGCTACACCTGTACCTGCCGCTCTACTTGCTCCATCAGCCGCATATGAAAGGAGGCGCATGGAGGAGTTAGTTATAGAATTAAGGGTTGCCAGCTGAGAGTTCATTCTATCCTGAAAACCCGCAGCTGTTGGGTCCTTCAACATTTCACTCGCTTCCTTGAGCAAATCCCTCTGAAGACGAGTAAAATGACACAGGTAATTCAGCGATCTCATAGTAAAGGTCGCTGACGAGAACATCCGCTTCCCGTACCTGTCCATCGACCTAGACTTCTTGTTAGGAGGATGAACAGGCACCGAAGGATCAGCTAACTCCTTCTTGGTGGCCACAGCCACCACCATAGCATCAACAGAGACGCCTTTGGTCAGAAATTCTTTGTCCTTGGGGGCCCTGATGAATTTTGATGGTCTCCTGGGGGTGAGTTCCACTGAATCAGGAGCCACCCAAGCCTTCTTTGCCACCACTTGCATAAGAGGGTCAAAGGGAGGGGACACCCAGGAGGTGGAAGGGCGAGAGCCAAACGCCTCAAGATACACTGATTCATCCTCTGAAGGGTTGAGGGCTGGCCAATTCCCCCTCTGTTTTAAGATTTCAAGGATGTCTGCAAAGGAGACATCTTCAGAGGGGGAATGAGGGGAACCTTCAGAATCCTCTAAATCAGTGTCAGAGGTGACAGACTCAGGGGAGTCAATGTGCTTCCTCTTGCACTGCCTCTACCTAGGGGGCTCTCCTACAGGGTCAGGAGAGGCCTCGGAAGAGGAGGAGATCCCCACTGGGGAAACTTGAGGAGCTGGCTCTCTACGGTTGGGGATGAGAGAGTGAGTAGAAATCACCGGAGGCACCATAGGGGGAGGGGCAGAAGGAGCCGACTGTGGAGTTGAACCTGGTTCTAACACGCTCCTCATGACCTCGAAGGCACCCCTGTCAGGCAGAGCCGGAGGTCTCCGTTCCGAAAAACTGAAAACCTCCCCTGGCACCGACAGTGATGGCTCCGAGGCCGATGTCGAACTCACCAGCGTCGAAGCACCGAGAGGGAGAGCGGGGTTGGACAAGGGTCCGATGCCACTCGCCCCCTCGGAGCCGACGAGGGAAGTCCGGAGCAGAGATTCTTCCAAGGAAGACATCGGAGCAGATGACTGAACCGAAGACAAAGGTATCGGTTCCGACGCCACCACAGTTTCGGGTCCGAGCCGCCCCGGCTCCAAACTCAAAAGAGTCAGAGGAGGAATATTTTGAGTGACAGGAATAGGTCTCGACTGCTGAGTCGGACTTTGAAGCATCTGGGCTAATGCCTCGGACTTAAGAAGTCGACTCACTACTCTCTGAAGGTCATGGTCCGATAACCTGGAAGACCTAAAAGAGTGGGATCTATGGCTCCGTTCAGACAGCAAGGGTGATGCTGGAGCCGAATGAATGGAGCCGATAGATGGAGATCGGGACCTTTTTCTAGATGTCGGTTCCGACAACTTAATCGGAGCTGAATGAGTTATGTCTTCCTCGGCTCCGGCCGAAGCCGAGGACACCGTAGGGGCTTGTATTCGAGGTTCATCGGCTCCGGCCGGAGCCGATGTTCGAATAGCCTTAGGGCCTCCAGAAGACGGCTCAGAGGCTGGAGCCGAAGGTCTGGAAGGCTTAGAGGGTTTCCCCGATGACTGAGTCGAGGGACCCTCAGGCTTTAGTAAGCCCCTTAAAATAAGTTTATTTTTTCGCTCCTGCAGGACTCTAGGGCTGAAGCCATGGCAAACAGCACATGAGTCCTGCAGGTGCAAAGGTCCCAGGTAGTACACACAAGAAGTGTGACCGTCTGTCAGAGACATCTTCTGACAGCACGAGTCACACTTCTTAAAGCCTGAGACCTTTGATTCCTTAGACATACCTAAGGGGAAAGTGTAACCACACAAACACACACACACACACACCGATTACACTTAGGAATAAATAAATAATTTAAATTAAGTTATAAGTAATTAGAAATAAAATCCCTACAAAACACAGTCACTCACTACTAGGAAGGGAGGGACTGGGCCTAGGGCCCGAGGGAAAAATACTAAAGATTTTTTGGAAAAAAGGGGGGGAAACTTAACGGGAATGGGATAGACTACTTCACAAATTAACTATTTAGAAAAACTACTTTAAAAAAGGGGAAAAAAGCTAAGAAAACTAGTTTCTTAACCAAAAACTAACCTGAGCCGGTAGGAACACACCTCGATCGCTGTAGCGGCAAACGAGATCTGAGGAGTTACCGCCTAGCATTGTGGGATATAGGGGAGCCTCAAGCCGGTGGAACTAGCTCTCGAGCTTTTAGAGTGGCCGAGTCGGAGCCGAGGATCGGCTCCAAACCCAACCAGCAAGAATGAAGGCGAGATTGACAGCTTAACATGTATAGTTTCATTGTTAATGTTATTGGAAAGCCAGGGGAGAATATCCTCTAGTGTAGAAATATTGTTGCCTGGTGAGATGTAGAGGGAGGCTATGCATATGTGTTTATGTTTATTTACTTGAAGTAGTGACAGGAGTAGTTCTGCATTATTGAACTGGGGAGTTGGTTTGTTATAAGGGATAACTGTTAAGGAGGATAGGTATAGAAGGGCTACTCCACCTCCTTTTTTGTTTGTTCTACCTTTTCTGATTATCAAGTAGTTGGGTGGAATTATTTCAGAATCTTTTATATGAGGTTTTAACCAAGTTTCAGAGATGGACAAAATGTCTGGTTTGTTATATGCAAGCCAGGCATGCAGATTAGGGATTTTGTTAACAATACTTTGGGCATTTAAGGAGGTGAGGAGTAAGGATTTATCTGTTTGCAGGGGTGAAGTTGGGCCTGGGTTAGGGTGTATGTCTCCTGATAATAGAATAGAAGTAAGATATAGCATTAGGTTGTGGAGGTAGGTTGTCTACTTAGAGACAGGGTTGAGTTTAGCTAGATTTAAGGTAGTTGTAGTAGGGTTAGGATAGTTGTGAGGAGTAATAAATTTATAAGAGAAGTAAAGGATGGTGTTTTATAGGGTATAGGCATGGAGAGATTGGGAAGTGTGGTTGAGAGATAGGTAGGTTAAGATGGTTAGTAGTATGAAAGGATGGAGTGTGATTATAAGTTAGTTGGCAGGGTCAGGTAGTAGATATAGGATATGATGAGGAAAAGTATTAGATGTGTACTGAAGCATATGACTTTTGAGAGCATAGTGAGATAGGATAGTGAGTGAAGGTGTGTAGTGAAAGGCTAATTTACAGGGTATGTGAGTTATGAATGTTTGGGAGGAAACTGAGAGGGGAGGTATGTAAGAGTATAGCTGAGAAGATAGGAGGAGCAAGAAGTGAGTGTGGAAGGGAGGGGCTTGCTATTTGGTTGGGGTGGGGTAATGGGTGTGGCTAGAGGGTATAAATGTGGAAGTGCTGGGGGCGGGTGAGATTTGGGGGTAGGGTGGGGAGCGGAGTGAGCCCGCAGGGTGAACAGAGCGGGTAGATCCAAGGGAAGGCTAAGGGTGAACAAGAACCAATCTGTGGAGCACTAGTAGTTGAAGGTAAGTTCAGGGCACAAGAGTAGGGGGATGGGGTGGGCTTAGAGGTGAGTTAGAGGAGTAGGATAAAGTTGTCTAGACTGATATCCAGAGAAATAAAGAGGAAGAGATAGTGAAAATAAAGAAGCAAAGAAACAGGAATTATGAGGAGAGGGAGCCACCTAGTGGACAAAAGCTGCAGTACACCTGTGGCTCACAAGAACGGATCCCTAGTGTGGAAGGATGGGGGGGGGGTCTTCTGTAGACCGGAGGGCTAGAAGAGGGGCCAAGTATGTGGGGAACCAAGATGAGAAGGATTAGGCCACTGGCTGTCCTGGGAGGTGAGCGTTCTAAACCACCTAGCAGGGCCTTCTGTCAGAATACAATCTAGTATGTAGGATTAGTATCGGTTACACATACTTTAAGTCCTTTGATAAGTAGTCTTCAGGGGGAGGCTAGGTCCTAGTCCCGTAGTGGAGAGGCTTAGTCCTATTCCCTTAATGGGGAATAGTAGAATTGATATAGGTATGGGTTTCCAGCAGGGAGCAGTTGCAACAGGGTGGTGCAGGACAGTCAAGCTGGGGAGATAAGTTGAAAGAGAAAATAAATGTGATTATGGTGCACAGTGAAAAGTATATTAGTAATGTATAGCAGTAACAGAAGATTATATATACAGTTCTTATAACAGCTATTCAAATCAACAGGACAGTACAGTGATAAATTCTCTAGCTGCATTCAGTTTGAGTGCACTATAAGTAAGTTCATTGATAGAAAAACTTGTTATACATGTAAATATAGAAAACATCTGATGTACCACATTGAATAAGCTATTTGGAGGTTCAGGACTAGCTAGCATTCAATTACAATAACACAGAGTAAATGCAGTGTCCACTACATAACCAATACTTCGACTAGGCTGTTACAAGTCAAAATAATTAACTCGCTTAAAGCTCTAAATCAGCATCAAATAAAGGGTGCGTAGTAGTGTATCACTTGTCGGTGAAACGCCAATAGAAACGCCTTTGCATGTGTCCAGACGCCAGTGCAGCAATGTGGACAACAGCGTTACACGTTAATGTGTTTTTAGGAGGCTTGCTACTAATCTACAGAGCCGTTTTACACAATATTAACACCGATTCACCTTTTATAGTAAGTAAGATTAAATGTAGACTGAGTACTGGCTAGACACAATAGTAAACAATGTGGACGACAGCATAACTATGTTCTGTTTTTTTTTTTTTCATTAAAATACTTTTAGCAGGCTTGCCGCTTATCATAGACTCGTTCTACACAATAAACGCCACAATAGCAAATAATCCACAGACTCGTTCTATGCAAGATACTGTAGATACTTAAGAAAATTTAGACTGAGTTCCAGCTGAAAACAAAAGTAAAACAATGTGGACGATAGCGTTACTTTTCTGAGGTAGTATTTGCAGGCTTGCTGCCAATCCACAGACACGTTCTATACAATAAGCACCGATACACTTTTTATAAACAGTAAAATTGAATTTAGACCGAAATCTTGCTAATAGAGCAATAATAACACAACTTACTGTAGGAGGAGACGCTACGGCCAGGATGCACAGCAGCCTGGGGCAGAGCCTGAATTAAAGATGGCGCCCTTAGGACCGGATGGATTTTATAGGCTTAGGGAAGGATATGCAGAACAGGGGGGAGGAGTGGAATGGGAAGCAATGAATCAGGGGGAGGAGAGAAATGAGAAGAATGGGAGGCAATCTATGAGGGGGAGGAGAAAATGAGAAGCAATGTAAAAGTAGAGATCCGAGGGAAGGCTAAGGGTGAACAAGAACCAATCTGTGGAGCACTAGTAGTTGAAGGTAAGTTCAGGGCACAGGAGTAAGGGGATGGGGTGGGCTTAGAGGTGAGTTAGAGGAGTAGGATAAAGTTTATTATAAAGTTTATTATATGTCTAGACTGATATCCAGAGAAATAAGGAGGTAGAGATAGTGAAAATAAAGAAGCAAAGAAACAGGAATTATGAGGAGAGGGAGTCACCTAGTGGACAAAAGCTGCACTACACCTGTGGCTCACAAGAACGGATCCCTAGTGTGGGAGGATGGGGGGGTCTTTTGTAGACCGGAGGGCTAGAAGACGGGCCAAGTATGTGGGGAACCAAGATGAGAAGGCTTAGGCTGCTGGCTGTCCTGGGAGGTGAGCATTCCAAACCACCTAGCAGGGCCTTCTGGCATAATACAATCTAGTATGTAGGTTTAGCATCGGTTACACATACTTTTAATCTACAAATACCTTCCCTTTAATCTTGTGATTAAAGGGAAAACAATTTCTAGGACTTATAAAATTGTAATGAGTGCAAAACATCAGAATTCTTTATTATTTTCAAACTATTGGCAAACGAAAAATCAATCACTGACTGAAGAAAATAAGAAACTAGCCATTGAAAATACAATCAAATTCATTCCTTTCAAGAAGCTGTTATACACACAAATTATGGTAAATAACACACAAATTATGGTAAATAACAATCTATATTATACCTTATCTAAATTAAATAAATTCAATCCTAATTTTTCGCCTATATGTCCCCATTGTCCAGATCAAACAGCTGATATTTTACATGTCATGTGGAGCTGTACTAAGATACACAACTTATGGTGTTCCTTGAGAGTAAGATTAGAGAAGATGGGATATGAAAAATCAACCCTTACATGGGAGACAGCTATATTGCACATTAATATCAATCAACTCCCAAAAATATTAAAACACGTCTTTAATACGATGTGTGCCCTTATTAAATTCTTTATTACAAAGAATTGGAATGTCATGTCACCAATTACATGGGAAAATTTTAGCAATCTCGCTATCAAATACATCTCATCTCACAAATTAATTTATTCAAAAACAAAAAACAAATGCTATTACCAAAAATATTGGGGTTACTTACCTAGATATAATTCTTGACAAATAAAATTCGCCTATAAATTGTCATGAAAAGCTAACCTTTAAATAAGAAATGAATGTAGTATAACCAGTCTTTCTTGCATCTTCTCCCTTCGCTTAGTATATGTGTAACTAGATATTTTCCCTAAACATTAAAATAAATGGTTAGATTTCTATTTTTTACTTTCTATATAGACTATCCCCTTTTTCACTATCCCTTATGAGACCAAATGAACATAAGAATTCTCATACTTTACTTGACGATGTAGTGACTTCTTGTGTATATATATCCAAAATGAAAAACGCTGCTGGATACTGCTGTGGTCAAAGCTTTAAAATTTATTGTAACACAAAATACATACAAGATGAGCGCTTTCGGGCTATGGCCCTTCTTCAGATAAAATTCTACAAACAAACAGATTAATTTAAAAAACACATTGACCAATGAAATTCTAATAAAAAACCCGCCTATTCTTGAGGGCTGGCTTAAGGGGTACTACGTCATTCAACCCTGGATTTCTATGGGCTGTCAACTCTAGAATCCATTTGGATTCTGTTAGCTCTGTTAACTGTTTAATATCACCCCCCCTGCTGTTCAATTTTATATTAACTATAATCCTGAACCTAAAACTGTGTGTTGGATTAACCTTTATATGCCTATATAAGGCGTTATGTTCATCACAATTCCTTATGGATGACAAATGCTGTAAAATTCTAACTTTCAACATGTTGTCGGTCTTCCCAACTTAAAAACTGGGGCAGAACAGGCATTCAGCCAGATATATCACATCTGTCGTCCTACATGTGGCCCTCCCTTTCAGAAAAAATTTTTTACCATTAACAGGATGTTCAAATATGGTCTCCTTATTAATATAAGCACAGGCCTTACATAACCCACAGGGAACAGTACCTACAGTATTCTAAAAGGGTTTACCACTTGTAACAATCCTTTCTTTACATAGCATGTCTTTCAGGTTTTTATTCCTTCTATACCCAAAGTGTGGGCCATCACCCACTATGTTCCTTAAACTGGTGTCACTGGTGATCATGTTCCAATTCCTACGTATAATATCACAAACACCCCTAATGTTGCTACCATAAGTCAGCATCACCTTTTGTCCCTTCTGCACAGAGCTCCCAGCCCCGTTGTCATCCAATTCTCCCTGGGTCCGATTAATCCAGGGTTTGTACCTATTATGCCTATAAGGTCTACTTCTATCCACCACTGTGTTTACCAAGCTATCCTTATAGCCCCTTTCCTGGAAACACTTCTTAAGTTTAATCACTTCTCTATCAAATTGTGTTTCGGCCATACTAATCCTGGATGTTCTACTAATCTGTCCCTGTATTACATTGGGGAAAGTGAAACGAGGATGCATACTGTCAAATGACAGTAGCGTATTTTTCGAACATTCCTTTCTATACAATTGTGACGAAAAACCACTCTTTGTTTGTGTTATGCATACATCCAAAAAATCCATGGTGTCATGGGAGCTTTTAACACTAAACCTCAAAAAAGAGGTGGTGGAGTGAAGATATTCTATAAAGTTGTCCAGTGTCTCCCTATCCCCCATCCACAGAATAAAAATATCGTCCACAAATCGCATATACATTTTCAACTGCTGTTGCCATCTATCAATCCCTAACACAAAATTATTTTCCCAATACGAAAGGACTAGGTTAGCATATGTATTGGCACAAGGGGTGCCCATAGCTACCCCTTGTGCCTGTCTATACACGGATCCAGCCCCCACAAACACATTATTTTCTAACACCAACACCAATAACTCCTTAATGAGGTCTACCTTTGCCTCCGTGACATCCAGTGTCCTTAGGAGTTCACTTACAGCATGAATTCCATAACCATTACCTATAACGGTAAATAGGTTATGTACATCTAGTGTTACCATCAAGAACTCTCCCAAAGTGTCACCTTTATTCATTTCCCCTAAGATAGTAAGGAAATGACCCGTGTCAACTAACACATTCTCCATTTTCTCTACATAGGGCCTAAGGGTAAATTCCAGCCAAATTGAAATGTTCTCCGTGACCCACCCCCTACCTGAAACTATAGGTCTCAGGGGTGGCTCAACCAGAGATTTATGAACCTTAGGCAGTGCCTTAAAGATAGGTGTGACAGGCTTCTCAATCATTAAAAAATCTAGGAGCTCCTGTGTTATCTGCATATGATTAAACAGCCTATAAAGGCTACTGTGCACCCTTTCTATCACTCGCTTAACCTCAATAGGATTCATTAAAATGTATGTGTGATCCTCTGATAACATCTCTATCAACTTCCTATTGTACCAACAGGTATCTAGCACTACCACAGCTCCCCCCGTGTCCGCCATCTTAATGGTTAGGTCTGTGTTGTTACTAAGATTCAACAATGCCCGTCTCTGTTCATTGGTTAGATTGTAAAACCTGTCGGTCTCTCCCTCCTGAAAATATGTTATCAAATCACTTTCGCATTTATTAATGAAGAGATGTAAAGCTGGTAATAGGGTTGGGACAAAACTACTGGGTTTTTTCAGAGTTATGTGGGCGTGGTTGGTATCACCAAAAAGTTTTCGCAACATGATATTCCGACAAAAAAACATTAAATCTGTAACTATATCACTGTAAATGCAAGTCCTACTAGGCACAAAGGTTAACCCCTTATTTAAAACAGTTAACTCTTCATTGGTCAATACATATGAAGATAGATTAAAAACAATACCACTGTCCATAGGAACAGTCAGTCCAATGTCCTCCTTTTCTTGGTCAAGTCCCTGTCGTCGCTCAGGGACCTCTTCCAAGCCCCTTTTTTCTTCACCTGTACCGGCAACATATCCAAAAAACGATTCTGGGACGACTTGGTTTTAGGACGTGCCCCAGCCGTGTACGAACTCACATCAGTTGCACTCGACTTAACTGCTCCTGAAACCCTCTCACCCGAGCCAATGGTCGTACCAACCATGGAATTAGTATCAATACCCTGCGAACTAATATGTGAAGAATCTTGTATGTTGCTGATGTTAGCACCTAACTCTACCACATTCAAGTTAGAGGCATCCGACTCATTACAAACTATCTCTGTCGAGGTTCCAGGGATCAAGTTCTGTGCGTCGGCGGGTGCTGTAACCTCATCTACTGAGGTCAAACGTTCTTGTTGGCCACTCCTCTCTGGTTGACGTATGTTGACCCTATTGGCCCCTCGAACGTGAGTGGTGGGAGGTGGAGTTCTAAGCCTCGGCCAAACAAAGATGTTGCCGTTCGTAAAATCCTCAAAGTCCCTCCGTAACTTGCCCATTTTCTGTGCTCGCAATTTCATATCATTATCCTTAAAAGTTGTATATATATCGTGTGTGTGTGTGTATGTATATATATATATATATATATATATATATATATATATATATATATATATATATATATATATATATATATATACATATACACATACACACACACACATATACACTACACACAACATATAACATATAATTTTCTCGGAACAAGATTGTTGTCTGTTTTCTTTAGATAGGTATTTGTATTGTTTGTGTTTTTGAGTTAATGTATTGTTGTTATTATTTGAAAAAAGAAAATTGAAATAGAGAGAGATTTTGGAAAAAAAGTGTACCTATAAAAAGGTTTTCTATTATGCTCAATATTTTTATATAATTTTTTTTTTTCAAAATTTTCTCTCACTATGCTTAATTTGTTTGTCCAGCTTGTTTATTACAGTTTTCAAAGCTGTAGCTTGACCTCTCTTCAGTTTCTTATATTTTTGTCTTCCATCTTAATCAGGTATCTTGTTCTTATTGTTCTTATGGAAATATACATATATATATATATTTTTTTTGCACTCATACCAATTTCTCTTTCAAACCTTCCCACATTCCATCTGTAGGTTTTCCACTGAACAGATGACTCCAGTTAGTTTTACATACATGACTGTTTTGCTTCCATATAATCTGTAATTAATCTTCTGTGTATTTGGTTTAGATTTCAGTTTGGCAGAATTATCTAGAAAAAAATTAATCTTTCCAACCCCATGATCACTACACATCAAGGGTGGCAAAAAGTACAGTTGTGTACACTTACCATAAATGTAGATGTTAGACTGTATTCACTGTTGTAGTCATCACATTTGGGTCATCTGCCTGCAGGTAGCCCTCAGTCGGCCTGAATGCCAGAGTCTTGGGATTTCTGTGTCAGATGCTGTCGCTTCTTCTATGATGTCAGGTCGTCAGGGGTATAACACATGCAGCCAATAGCATTACATCAGTTTTTCTTGCCCCAGATGTCAGGAGCCCCCTAAATAGGAAGCAATTACATGGTGTGGAACACCCTCAGTAAAAAGTAAATACCAACAATATAACGTATGCCAAACAAAAAGGATAGGTAGGAGTAAACAGAAGTCAGGGGGCTGGAGGGAGTGTAACCAGGACTGCAACAGTGAACACACTTGAACATCTATATTTATGGTAAGTGTACACAACTGTACTATGTTCTTCGTGTTTCACTGCTGCAGTCATCACATTTGGGTTGACTCCCAAAGCTGAAGATGGGTGGAGGCAGTCAAGAAGCATTAGGGCTGGCAAGCAGGCCCTGTAAGACTGCTGTAGCAAATCCAGTTCTGGATTTAGAAAAGATAGGCAAGTGGTAATGCTTGGTGAAAGTGTGTACAGAGCTCCAGGTTGCAGCATCCAGGATGTCCCTGGTAGGGACTCCCCTGAGGAAGGCTGTAGAGGTAAATGTATCCCTAGTGGAATGTGTTCTGATCCCCTGTGGGGGTAGGTTTCCCATGGTGTTTGCATAGCAGAAATGGATGCAGTGTGCTATCCATTTAAAAATGGTTTGCTATGAAATGGCCTTGCCCTCTGCTCCTGCAGCAAAGCTGACTAGCAGCTGGTCATTTTTCCTGAAAGGCTTAGTCCTGTCCAGATAGAACCTAAGCTGCCTGTGTACATCCAGGGAGTGCAGGATCCTTTCCCCTCTATTCTGAGGATTAGGGAAAAAGGTTGGCAAATGAATGGACTGGTTTAAATCCACACCAGATACCACCTTGGGCATAAATGATGGGTTAGTCCTGAGGTAAACTCTGTCCACATGGAAGATAATGAAGGGTTCAACGGCCATAAGGGCCTGCAATTCAGACACTCTCCTTGCTGAAGTGATGGCTAGAAGTAAAGATGTTTTCCATGAGAGGAATTTTAAATCTGCTGTGGCAGCAGGTTCAAAGGGAGGAAGCGTGAGCTTTTCAAATACAAAGAAAAGGTCCCAGGCTGGAGTGGGAGCTCTCCTGGGAGGTCTTAAATTTTTGGCTCCTCTCAGGAACTGTTTGACCAGAGAATGAGAGAAGAGGGGCGGGCTCAGCTTTATAATGAGCTGTGATGGCAGAGGCATGAATCTTAATTGAAGAGAAGGATAGGCCTTTGTGGAGCATTTCTGTTGAGTAATCTAGTATATAGGGTAAGCTGGGCACAGTTGTGTCCATTCCCCGAGACTGGCACCACGAACAGTATCTTTTCCACTTTTCCAAATAGGATTTTCTAGTACTAAGCCTCCTTGCCTCAAGGATGACATCCAGAACCTGTTTACTGAGGGTTACTGGTGATGAATTCAGGGGATGAGCCAGGCTGCTAGGTTCAGGGTCTGTAGCAGAGGATGCAAAATCTGGTATTCCTGCTGGGACAGCAGGGAAGGGGTCTGAGGCAGGTGCCATGGTGGTACTACTGTCAGACTGCACAAAAGAGGGTACCAGTGCTGGTGTGGCCAGTTTGGTGCAATCAGGCTTGTCCTTGGCTTGTCCTGTTTGATCTTTAGTAGAACCTTTGAGAGGAGGGGCAGAGGGGGAAAGGCAGAGATTGAGAGGTTTTCCCATGTAAAGGACAGGCATCCACTTTCCATGCTTGGCTGTGGGGAGTTCTGGAGCAATACTTGCTCAATTGATAGATCTGAGGGGAAACAAAGAGGTCCACCTCTGATGCCCCCAACCTATGCCTCAGAAGCTTGAATATGTTGGGTTCCAGTTTCCACTCATGTGGGTCCATTAGATTTCTGCTTAAGTCATCTGCCAGTGAATTTAGTTTGCCTAGCAGGAATTGAGCTTGTCGGTGCACTTGGTGGCTCAAGGCTGTGTTCCACAGAGCCATGGCTAATCTGCAGAGTGGGCAGGAATGGGTTCCCCCCTACTTGTTTATGTACCACATGAATGTGGTGTTGTCAGTCTTTACCAATAGCTGTCCTGGAAGAATAAATCCTTTGAAGGCTGCCAGAACATCCTGTACAGCTAACATTTCTTTTTGATTGATAGGCAGGTGCATCTGCTTTGGGCTCCATTTGCCTTGAATGCACTGTCCTGCCGTGTGTGCCCCCCCCCCCCATGCATAATCTGATGAGTCTGTTAGGGCTTGGTCAGCAGGGAGTTGAGTGAAAGGGAGTCCCTTGTTGTGGTAGCAGGCCTCTGCCCACCAAAGGAACTCTGTCCTTAGGCAAGAAAAGTTACGAATCATTGTTTCCAGGTTCTGAGAATGTTGACACCAGAGACTTTTCAAGTACCATTGAAGTTTCCTTATATGCAGTCTTACATATGGAATTAGTAGAATGCAAGAGGCCATGAACCCTAGGGCTTGCAGTATTTTTCTTGCAGCTAGCTAGGTTTTGGTGGCCAGCAGATTGAAGGAGTTCGTCAAATAAATGTATTTTTCTGGAGTGAGGAATGCCATCTGGGAAGTTGTGTTCAAGCTTCCTCCCAGGAATAGAATCTGTTGGCTGGGTACCAGACGTGATTTCTTTTCATTGATGGTGTAACCCAGTGAAGTTAGAAGTCTGTTTACTAAATGTCAGGTGTTTTAGCAGCCATTCCTGACTATTCACCTGAATCAGGCTATCATCCAAGTATGGGTAAATTTGAATTCTTCTCTGCCTGCAATATGCACTGGCTGGAGCTAGGCATTTTGTGAATACCCTGGGCGGAGTAGATAAGCCAAAGGGAAGTGCAGAGAAAGTACAGTCGAGTACACTTACCATAAATGTAGATGTTGGAGTGTATTTACTGTTGCAGTCATCACATTTGGATTACCTGCTTGCAGTAGCCCTCAGTCAGCCTGATTATCAAAGTCTTGGGTCCTGAGCCGGTTGCGGTCTCATCTTCCATGACGTCAGGTAGTCAGGGGTATAAAGCATGCAGCCGACGCCATTACATCAGTTTTTCTTACCCCAGATGTCAGGTGCCCCCATAATGGGAAGCAATTATATAAAAGGTTACACCTCCAACAAAAAAGCAAATACACCAAAAAGATTTAAGCATAGTAAATAAGAATAGAGGTATAGTCAATAGAAGTCAGGGGGCTGGAGGGAGGGTAACCAGGACTGCAACAGTGAATACACTCTAACATCTACATTTATGGTAAGTGTACACAACTGTACTATGTTCTTCGTGTTTCACTGTTGCAGTCATCACATTTGGGTAGATTCCCAAAGCTAAGGATGGGAGGAGGAGATTAGATAACATTAGGACCAGTTATAAAGCCCTGCAAGACTGCAGTGGCAAAGCCAGCTCTGGATTTAAAGAAAATTGGCAAATGATAATGTTTGGTGAAAATATGTACAGAACTCCAGGTAGCAGCTTCTAGGATGTCCCTGGTAGGGACACCTCTGAGAAAGGCTGTAGAGGTAGATGCAGTCCTGGTTGAATGTGGTCTTATCGCCTGTGGGGTAGGTTTTCATGGTGCTTATAGAAGAAATGTATGCAATGGCCTATCCATTTAGAAATGGTTTGCTTTGAAATGGCCTCCCCCTCTGCCCCTGCAGCAAATGCAACCAGCAGCTGTGCAGATTTCCTGAGAGGTTTAGTCCTGTCCAAGTACAATCTAAGTTGTCTGTGCACATCTAAGGAGTGCAGAATACGTTCCCCTTTGTTCTGTGGATTAGAAAAGAAGGTTGGTAAATGAATGGACTGATTAAGAGCCACACTGGATACCATCTTGGTCATGAAGGAGGGATTGGTCCTGAGGGACACCCTGTCCGCATGAAAGATGATGAAAGGCTCCACTGCCATAAGGGCCTGTAATTCAGACACCCTTCTTGCTGAAGTGATGGCTAAAAGGAAGGCTGTTTTCCAAGAAAGGAATTTCAGCTCTGCATTTGCAGCTGGCTCAAAAGGAGGTGGAGTAAATTTTTTCAATACAAAGTTAAGGTCCCAGGCTGGAGTTGGGGCTCTCCTGGGTGGTCTTAAGTTTTGGGCCCCTCTTAGGAACTGCTTGAGCAGTGAATGAGAGAAGAGGGGTGGTTCTGTGTTGTAATAAGCTGAAATGGCTGAGGCATGAATTTTGATGGATGAAAAAGAAAGGCCCTTGTGAAGCATCTCAGTTAAGTATTGAAGAATGTGAGGTAAATTGGGCGCTGCTGTGCCCATTCCTTGAGTTTGGTTCCAGGAACAGAATCTTTTCCATTTTTCAGCACAAGATTTTCTAGTACTAGGCCTCCTTGCTTCCAAAATGACATCCAACACTTGTTTACTGAGGGATGGTAACAGAGAGATTAGGTAAGTAGCCAGGCTGCCAGGTTCAGGGTTGGAAGCTAAGGATGCGGAATCTGGCCCTCCTGCTGGGACAGCAGGGTAGGGGTCTGAGGCAGGTGCCATGGAACCAGCAGTGACACTGCGCAAGAGGGGGTACCAGTGTTGGCATGACCAGTCTGGTGCAATCAGTATCGTCCTTGGTTTGTCCTGTTTCATCTTCAGTAGTACTTTACAGAGGAGAGGCAGAGGAGGAAAAGGATAAACTGATAGGTTTTTCCAGTTGAAGGAGAGGGCATCCACTTTCCAAGCTTGTTTGTGTGGAGTCCTTGTGCAGAATTTGTCCAATTGGTAGTTGTGGGGGGAGGCAAACAGGTCTATCTCTGGGCTCCCCCATTTGTTTATCAACATGTTGAAAGTCTTTGATTTCAGTTTCCACTCGTGTGGGTCCATGAGATTTCTGCTTAGTTCGTCTGCCATGTATTTAGCTTTCCTGGCAGGAATTGGGCCTGTAGATGCACTTGGTAGCTCAAGGCTGTGTTCCACAGAGCCATAGCTAGTCTGCAGAGGGGGTATGAATGGTTACCTTCCCTGCTTGTTTATGTACCACATAACAGTGGTGTTGTCCATATTTACCGTTAAATGTCCTGGTAGAATATGGTCCTTGAAGGCTGTCAGAGCATTCTGTACAGCTAACATTTCTTTTTGATTGATATGCAGGTGCATTTGACTTGGGTTCCATTTGCCCTGAATGCACTTCCCTGCCAGGTGAGCCCCCCCCCCCATGCATAGTCTGATGCATCTGTTGTTAGGGTATGGGCGGCAGGGGATAGAGTGAATGGTAGTCCCTTGTTTTGGTGGCAGGAGTCTGCCCACCAAAGGAACTCCAACTGCAGACAAGGTATGATAGGAATCATTACTTCTAGATCCTGAAAATGTTGACACCATAGGTTTTTTAAATACCATTGTAGTTTCCTCATATGCAGTCTTGCATATGGAATTTGGAGAATGCAAGAGGCCATGAACCACAAGGCTTGCAGTACTTGCCTTGCAGACAGCAGGGTCTTTGTGGCCATTAACTTGAAGTAAGTTGTCAAATGAAGTTGTTTCTCTGGTGTGAGGAAAGCCATCTGGGGAAGTTGTGCTCAAGCTTGCTCCCAGAAATATAATTTGTTGACAGGGTACAAGATGTGATTTCTTTTCGTTT
This sequence comes from Protopterus annectens, assembly GCF_019279795.1. Lineage (NCBI taxonomy): Eukaryota > Metazoa > Chordata > Ceratodontiformes > Protopteridae > Protopterus > Protopterus annectens. Next base: position 651,907,443 of record NC_056750.1, read on the forward strand.
ATGGTGTACCCCAGACAGGTTAGCACCTTTTGTACAAACGCCAGATGATTCAATAGTATGTCCTGGGTTTCTGCCTGAATTAGACAATCGTCCGTGTATGGGTATATCTGGATATTTCTTTGCCTGCAAAATGCAATGACTGGAGCTAGGCACTTTGTGAATACCCTGGGCGCAGTAGACAAGTCAAAGGGCAGTGCAGAGAACTGATAGTGCATGTAGCCTGCTTTGAAGCGCCTGCTTTGAAGCGTAGGTATCTTCTGCAAGATTCCCCGATTGGGAAGTGCAAGTAGGCTTCCTTTAAATCCAGTGTTGCCAACCAGGCATCCTTGCCTAGCATAGGAAGCAACTGGTGAAGGGTTAGGATCTTGAATTTTGGGATCACCAAAAAAGTGTTCAGGATAGAAAGGTCCAGGATAGGACGTCATGAGTTTTCTTTTTTGGGTACCAGGAAAAGTCTTGAGTAGGAACCCTGTCCCTTTTCCTCTTCTGGTACAGTTTGAATAGCCCTTATGCTCAAGAGAGAGAGTACTTGCTTTTGAGCCTCTGCCCATTGATTTGGGGGTAGATCTGGCCAACCGTTTGGGGTTGGTAACGTGTGAAAGTGAAATCTGTATCCTTGGGAAAACTACATTTAAAACCCATTTGTCCTGGGTAATGAGTTCTCAGTTTTTTGCCTGCAGAGCAATCTTTCCCCCTAAAGGAGCAGTCAGTTAAGAAGGGCTTTGAAGTTTTAAAGTTAAGTCATTGAGACAGTTTACCACAGGGGGGAGTCTTACTACTCCCTGATTTGGAAGTGGGAGCCCCCCATTGCTTAGTCCTGTGCGTACCCGGAGACGGAAGCCTGGGTGTTCTGCTGGTTCTGGGTTTGGACTGAGAAGGCCTGGAAGAGGCAGGAAAGGACTAATTCTTAGAGGGGCAATGCCTGCTAAATCTTGGGGCTGTACTTGCAGGAAATCTTTAACAGTTTACATAGATTTAGCTTTTTCCTCCATCTTTTTAAGTACTACTTCTGCTTTGTTGCCAAACAGGCGATCCTGATTTAAGGGAGCATCCAGCAATTTAGCTTTAACATGATCTGGCAAAGATTGCTCCTTAAGCCAAGCATGCCTTCTAAGTACAGACCCAGTGACAGCAGCCCTGCAAGATGCCTCTAGTGAATCAAAACCACATTGCAAAGTATGTTTTCCAACTTGGTCTGCAGAATGCATTAAATCCTGTAAATCCTTAGTTTTAGCACAGTCAGGAATCAACATCATTTTCTGTTTAAGCAATCCAATAATATGCTGCTGATACTTTAACATATGAAACTGGCAGTTTAAGGCCCTAATGGCCAAGGTTGCAGAAGTGTATACCTTCTTACCCCATCTATCCAGCATCCTAGAATTTCTATCAGAGGGGGTAGGATTTTTGGCAGTAGTAGCCTTAATGCCCTTGGGTCCCTGTGAAATGGTCCCAGGATCCGCAGTAGGATTTTTAAAAAGGAACTTGTGAGAGTCAGGAACCCTGTAATATCTATCAGGATTTCTGGGAGCAGGAGGTAAAGAGTCAGGGGCCAAGCTAGATTCTGAAAAGGCATAATCAACAATGTCTAGTACAGGGGGGATAGCTAAAGGCCTGTGTTGAGGCAGGAGTAAGAATTCCCTAAGCCTCTTTTTAGAATCAGAGTAATCCTGGCTTTCCCGGTGGAAATGCTCCCTAAGAGTATGCAAGGTTTCACCAAAAGAGAAATCCTCTGGAGGGGAAGGAGAGGGAATAGAGTGCTCTGCATCAGAATCCTCATAGGTAGATAAGGGTAAATCCTGGTCATCAGATGAAACAGAAATTTCAGAATCCTGATCAGAAATATCATAAGCAAATTCAGTCCTAGGTCTCTTAGAGGGGGAAGATTGGCTTCGCCTGATTAAAGTAATAAGGTCTTCAGCCATTCTTATTTGTTTTATAGGCATAGAGGCCTGACCATGTGGTCTGGGCATCGGTTTTCTATGCATGGTTCAAGTTTTAGGCCTTGAAGAAGAAGATGGCGTCTGTTTAATATGCAAGTCAGTAGGCCTGAATGCACCCTCAGAAGCTGGTGCCTGCACAGTGGCTCCGGACCCATTCAAGGTAGAGACATCCGCAGGTTCCACAAGTGAAGCATCTCGTGGCATACTGGACTCGTAATGGGTCTCAGTAGAGGCCTGCGAATCTGATCTTTGCGGTTTTTCGGAATGTCGGTAGTCGGATGGCTTACTGAGACATATCTGGATAACCAACGAAAATCACCAAAAAGCACCAATGTGACTAGTAATCCAAAAAACGATGCAATAGGTAAAATAAAGTTACAGAGGAGGATCAGGCGAGAAATTTTATTAATAATTTTAAAACAACATCCGCTTACAACACAAATCAGCACATATAAACATTCCAAGTTACGTTTTCATTTGTATGTTACTTCATCAGATGTGGGCTCATTGTAAATCAACAGACTTATAAATCAAACCCCTACTAACATCATTTAATTAACAGACCAATAAAAAACATTAAAACCCCTTTCAAATGTTACAGGAAACATTCACTGAAAAAGTTTGTTAAAAAGTTCATTAAAAAAATATATGTAAATCTCAATAAAATGTTAAATATTTACATATGTGTACATTAATCAAAATAATAAAACTCTAAATACACTTATTATTTTTCAAAACTTATTCACATATATTAAAAAATGACAGGTTCCTGTTTCAATGAATTTTTTCATGAGTCCGACCATTTCTTATTTATTGACTCCATCTACTGGACAGTGTGATGAATTGCACTTGAAGAATACCATTTAAAAATAACGTTTAAAAAATAAAATAAAACCACATATTCTGTTTCCTTAAAATACCCATATTAGATAGTGTAATAGTATAACATATTACCCACATTTTAAATCAAAGGATTTTAAATTTATAACAAAATTAAAATACAACTGCAGAATATTGAATATAAAATATGTGTGCAGACAATATTACATAGAAAAATTAATATATTGATTGTGACTATAGGGGCCGAGGGAGGAAATATAATGAAATTTTCTAAAAAATCTCATAATTTTGCTGCTCTTAATTTAAGAACCGGGGCAATAGAAATATATTCATTTAAACCTGGCCATTTATTTGCCTACAATGTTATTTTCCACCAAAGTTCTCTGTACTTATCTTTTCCTCCCATAGGCCACCTCGCCCATCAATATTTATTTTTTCAATTACATAGAAAAGGAAATTAGCCTTGGGACACTGTTGTTTAGGTCTAAATAATGCATTTGTTTCTTTACCATTCTGTATATTGTAATTATGTTCATATATCCTTCTCTTTACTTTACGTTCTGTTTTACCTATATAGAATGCTTGGCATACCTGGCACATAGCCAGGTATACCACACCACTTGAATCACATTTACTAAACTCATTGCTTTTTAATACTGTATTTCTGTTTAATAAGGAGACACTGTCTCTGTTCATAACGTATGCACAATGTGCACACCTACCACACTTCTAAGTTCCATGCCTCGTTTTACTAACCCCCTTTCTTCCTTCATAATCACATTCTAAAAGTTTTTTCAGACAAATAGCATTTTTATACACCACGTTCAGCTGCGCTTTAGGTATCATATCTAAGTCTGTAAGAGCTAAAAACATATTCCATTCTCTTTATAGGATATCTCTAACACCTCTAGAACTGGCATTGTACTCCAATATTAAAGCTCTATCAAACTTTTCATCTTTGTCACCTTGGGTGCAGCTGTTGAAACACTATCAACCCCGAGGATGAGAAAGAACTTTCCTTTTCTTCCTTCCATTACCTCTTTTTCAACCAACTGGAGTAATTTCTCCAGATAATTTCTGTTCATAAACATCCCCTTCAATATTTTAATCTCTTTGTTGAAGTCTTTCAACCAATTGGAGTAATTTCTCCAGATAATTTCTGTTCATAAACATCCCCTTCAATATTTTAATCTCTTTGTTGAAGTCTTTCAACCAATTGGAGTAATTTCTCCGGATAATTTCTGTTCATAAACATCCCCTTCAATATTTTAATCTCTTTGTTGAAGTCTTTCAACCAATTGGAGTAATTTCTCCAGATAATTTCTGTTCATAAACATCCCATTCAATATTTTAATCTCTTTGTTGAAGTCTTCTCCATTAGAGGTCATCCTACTGGATCTAATGTATTGACCTTTTACTATATTTCTTTTGCAGTGTATAGGATGTGAACTATTGTAGTGTAGATAAGAATTACAATAAGTACTTTTCCTATAAACTTTTGAATTCAATCCTTCATTTTTCTTATAGACTTCAATATCCAAGTACTCTAATCTGTCACTACTAAAATTATAAGTGAATTTAAAAAAACTCGTAGTGTTTAAATAATTCATATAGGTCAAGGCTTCTTCTTCTGTTGCCAACAATAAAATGCATATGTCATCCAGGAATCTTTAATACATATTCCAAAAGTGACTATAAACCGAATCTATAACTAATTTCTCCTCCCAATGTGCTAAAACCAAGTTTGCATAAGATGGTGCACATATTGCCCCCATTGCCACCCCTTTTATTTGATGAAAGAATTCTCCTTTATAATATAGTTATACTATAAAACCATATCTAATAATTGTAAAATTAGTATACATTCATTGTGTGTCAATGTATTATCTTTGTAAATAATTTCTTCCAAACAGCTCAAACCCTCGTCATGAGGAATACTGGAAAATAAATCCACAACATTTATGGTTAAAAAAAAATATTTTCCTTGTAAAGTTCCTGTTTAAGGCTTCTTAAGATGTCCCAGGAATCTCTTAAAATATTTTGTCTCTTTAACCAGAGAGCCTTGAGCTTTGTATCAATGTATTTGGCAAGGGGCAAGGTTTTAGACCCCTCTGCAGAAAACTGGTCTCAGTGGGGGGTCTTTACCATCTTTATGTGTTTTGGATATCCCAAAGATGGCTAGAATTCTGGGTTTGACAACTTTGAACCAATTTAATGTTTTTTTGGTCTATCAACTCATCAACCAGTAGATCCTCCAAAACCAAATCTATTCTTCTATATGATATATTAATCTCATTTTTGGAAACACACGGATACTTATCAGTGTCCCTTAAAATTTTATTCATCTTAGCATCATATTGAAATACATCCATTAAAACAATCCCCCCACCCTTGTCAGGTTTCATCACCCTTACATTACTATTGTTTTTCAAGTAATATTTTGCTCTCACCTTCATTTAAATTACTTTTATATCTTTCTTTGTTAAAGGTCTGCCTGATTTCATTCTCCACTAAAATCTCCAAATTATTAATCTGGGGGTCGAGGGGTGGGTTGAATGTACTTTTCCTCTTAATGTTGGAGGAATCCAGTATTTTACCTTGTTTAAAAAACACCTGTAAATTAATTTTCCTCATAAACAATTTCACGTCTAATAATGTTTTAGTTAAATCACCTTTTCTAATATGGATGTATTTAATTCCTTTTGACAGAAGCCTAAAATGATCTTTAACTAGAACTACATCACTAAAATTATAAATACTAAAGTTATCTCTTGTAAATTTAAAGGGGTTATCAGAATTGGGTTATCAGAATCCTGTTTAATAAAGTCAACCTCTAAGTCGGGGTGGGTGGCATAATTCTTAATTAATACCTCCCCCCTCTCATTCCTCCCCAAAAATGTGCATACTGTGGGTACTGTTGTTGTTGCTCCCCCCTGTTCCTGAGTCTCTCAGATCTACGGAGGGGTGGGTATTCTGCATAATCATCCAAAACAGGAACATATTCTCCATCAACAGCCTTCTCCTCTAAATTAACAGCCCCTTTGTCTATATTTCCCCTGTTCTCCCAAAAATCTATGGCTGTATTTAGGTACAGGATAACTAACATCATTCTTAAAATCCTTCAAGTCTCTATACATTTTCTTGATTTTACTTTTAATAAGTTCATCACATTGCCTATCTATATCCTAATATTGTCATATTTGTCTTTTTCACTTGGAATAGTGAAAATCAAATCATCTTTGATAAAATCATTAAGCATTTCAATTTCTTTCAAAATATTTTTAACTCTATTGTTTTCCTTAATCATACTCTTCAAAACCTCAAGCCCACATCTGTTAAAAATATCTATTCAATCTTTATGGAAGTCACTGCCTGGGACTACATTATTTGGATCTTTGTAAATTCTAAGTCCCTTTGGCACGATAACTTCCAAAACGCATTCATTTAAATAAGTATTCTCAATATCTAACGTTTTAAATTTCAACAATAACTTTTCAAAATGTACCAATTTACATTGATATGACTCAGTAATAGGCCCGGGTTTAATCATTTTGTCTTTAAAGTTTTTAGAATAAAAAACCTGTAGCCACTCATTAAAATTGAATCCATTAGAATTCAGTTTGTTAGAAGGAGCATGATGTTCCTGCCCTGGTAGTATGGTTTCTTTCAAACCTCCGTTTGTTCCATCCCGAGTGTTAGTTCCACATGTAACTCCCATGTCTTTTAAAAGTCTGGGTGTTTGTTCAAAATTGCAGCCGCTGTTAACAGCGGCAACGTTCTTATTACCAGCAACAACGTTTGAATTTGAGTTAAACACAGTGTTCCCTACACAAACATTAATATCATTGCTGTGAGGCTTGCCTCCAGGAGCTGCATCAACCACTTGGGAATGGCCATTGTTAGCTCTCCCCACAAGATCAATCATTGATTTGCTTACAGGAGTAAGTCTATCAGTTGAGAAAGCTGGTCAATAAGCTTTCTTACCTGCCCAACTTCCTCTTTGATCCCTCTACCATCCAACTCCGCACTTGTTTCACCTTCCATGGTGTATGTAGACCAAAAACCAACGAAAATGACCAAAAAGCACCAATGTGACTAGTAATCCAAAAAACGATGCAATAGGTGAAACAATAAAGCCACAGAGGAGGATCAGGCGAGAAAGTTTAATAATGATTTTAAAACGGCATCTGTTTCCAACACAAATCAGCACATATAAACGTTCCAAGTTACGTTTTCATTTGTATGTTACTTCATCAGATGTAGGCTCATTGTAAATCAACAGACTTATAAATCAAACCCCTGCTGACATCATTTAATTAACAGACCAATAAAAACACTAAAACTCCTTTCAAATGTTACAGGAAACATTCACTGAAAAAGTTAGTAAAAAAGTTCATTAAAAAACATATGTAAATCTCAATAAAATGTTAAATTAAAAAAAAAAAAACAAGTGTGTCCCTGGGTGACTGCCCCAGTGGTGGGACTAGGGAAAAGTAGCTGCTGCATTTGTTGTTGAGGAGCATGGCTGGCCCTATTTGTGAAAAATCAAGTTCGCAATTTCCTGCTTCAGGGACCACTCATCACACACACACACACACACACACACACACACACACACCCACTATCACACTGGATTTCCACAGGATGTGCATTGCAACCAGAAAGCACTGGGAAGACATCACCCACTGGCAAACTCGCAGAGCCTCTCAACACAAGGGGTAAGATCTGGTTCCACCCTGTTTGATGATGTACCATACTACCAACATACTGTCTCTGTCTGAATTGCTATAGTCCCTGTAGGTAGAGAGTCCTGAAGTGCTTGCATCGCCAGAAGCACCATTCTCATTGCCAGGACACTGATGTGCAAGTGGTACTCATGTTCCTGCCAAGTCCCTTGAACAGTCTGTCCCAGATAATGCTCCCCCCACTATCTAGGAAGCGTCCATGGTCACTGTGGCTACAGGTTGGGGGGGTAGAAATGGCCCGCCTATTGTTACCATAGGGGAGTGAAGCCACCACTCCAGATCCTTTTTGCAGGATTCTGTGATCAGAATCTGATGCAACATGGGTAAATCCTGGAATGACCATTGTGCAAAGAGGAGCCACTGTAGAATTCTCATGTGGAAGTGAGCCATAGGGACCAGAGTGACAGCCGCTGCCATAGAACCCAGGACCTTGAGGATAAATGTTGCCTGAACTGCCTTTTTTGTCAATAGCATTGCAACTTGGCGATGAATCGTTAATACTCTTTCTTGAGGCAGCTTTGCTACCATAGCCCTTCTGTCTAAATCTCCCCCTATAAAGGTAATATACTGACAAGGCAGACTTTTCGTAGTTTATGGTGATCCTTAATTGAGAACAAAAGCAAATTGTGGATTCCCTTGCCCTGATTAGCTGATGCTCAGTGGTGGCAGTAAGGAGCCAGTCGTCTAGATATGGAAACACTCTGAATCCTAGCTGCCTCAGATGAGCCATAACTACTGCCATGCATTTGCTGAACACCCTGGAGGCTGTGGTGAGACCAAAGGGCAGCGCTTTGAAATGATAGTGACTGGCTCCCAGCCAGAAGCGTAGATATCTCCTTGACTGTTTGTCCATTTTTATGTGGTAGTACGCATCCTGGAGATCGATAGAGCACATCTAATTGTCCTTCCCAGAAAGGGAAGAATGGACTGCATTGTTACCATCCGGAACTTTGTTTTCTTGACTGATTTGTTCAGCCTGCTGAGATCTAATGTGGGTCTCCAGTCCCGTTTTCTTTGGAACTAAAAAGAACCTTGAGTAAGTTCCGGATCAGATTTGGTCTGCAGGGACTTCTTGGATGACTCTTTCTTAGCAACCTTTGAACACCTAGGTTTGCTTGATCCCGAAAATTGGGTGGAACATCTGGGATAGGGTGTTGTCTTTTTGACAGAGGAAGTTGGGAGAAAGGGATATTGTAACTTCTGGACATTATCGATAGTACCCATGTATCTTCTGTGATTGTCTGCCAGGCTTTTGGGTACAAGGATAATCTCCCCCCCCCCCCGACTGTCTCCAGAGTCAGACAGTCGGGCCTACCTTCAGGAGCGCTGGAAGGGCCTGCCAGAGAAGATATCTGTTGCCCTGATTCTGCGGACCCCCCCTGCCACAAGACTGGCATCTTCCATTATTTCCCCCTCTGCCCCTGGAAGAAAAACCTCCACGTGTGGCAGGCGAATCTCCCTGGGATTTCTGGAACCACATCTTTCCACTCTTCTGGCCCTTAGGATAAAGCCTAGATGGAGCACAAAAACATACTCCCACGGCAGAGTTTTGCCATCTTGTTCACACCTGGTAAGAGTCTTTTTACCCGAGGCCCGAATAAGGACAAGCTGTCAAAGGGGGCGTTGATAAAGGAAGACATGAAGGGCTCCGCAAAATGACAAAGGCGCATCCAGGAATGTCTGCTTAAGGCTACCCCTGTGCCTGCCACCCTGCTCGCCCCATCAGCTGTGTAAGAAATTAACCGCATGGAGGAGTTAACCATCAAAGTCAAGGTCGCAAGCTGAGAAGTCGCCTTGTCTGAGGCTCCCGTAGCTGCAGGATCCTGTAAGGTATCTCCTAAATCTTTGAGGAGATCCCTTTGAAGCCTTGTAAAGTATGACAAATAGTTCAGCGACCTGAGTGTAAAGGTCGCTGAAGAAAACATTCGCTTCTCGTATCTGTCCATCGTAGGAGTCTCTTTATTCGGTGGATGGACAGATGAAGTTTCTGCTAATTCCTTCTTGGTGGCAGCTGCCACCACCATAGCATCAATGGAAACACCTTTGTATAAGAAGGTTCTGTCTTCAGGGGCTGTTATGAATTTACTGGGCATCCGCGGAACTGGTTCCATCGTGTCTGGAGAGCTCCAAGCCTTCCGACTCACTATGTGGAATAGTGGGCTGAAAGGATGAGATACCCAAGAGGTGAAGGGTCGGGAACTGAATGCATCCAGGTACACTGACATCTTCAGAAGGGGCAAGGGACTTCCAGCCACCCCTCTAAGGATTTCTAAGATGTCTGAAAAGGGGACATCTTCAGAGGGGGAACGTAGAGACCCTTCAGAGTCATCCAAATCTGTGTCTGATGTCAAGGACTCAGAGGAGTCCACATGCTTCCTCTTGCAAGTCTTCATCCGAGGGAACCTCCTCTGAGGGATGCTCAAGGGAGGTTTCAGAAGAAGTGGGATCACCCAATGGGGTGTTCTGGAGGATGAGATCCCTACGCTTGGGGCGGAAGGGAGGTTCGGAGGCGGACACTGGCACCGAAGGAAAAGCAGCCAATGGAGCAGAGGGTGGAGCTGTCTCAGCAGACAGCATGCTCCTCTCGAAGGCATCGCAGTCGCGACCGGAGAGAGTCTCCGGCTCCAAAGAAGCCGAAGACCTCCTGCGAACTGAGGGCGATGGCTCCAAGGCCGATGCAGGAGCCGAGCTGACCTGTGCTGAAGCTCCAAGAGGGAGATTAGAATTGGACAAGGCTCCGATGACACGCCCCCCCTCTGAGCAGACGAGGGAGCGTCTGCTCCCAGATCCCTTGATAGAAGGAAGTATCGAGGAGATCAGAGCAGTAGTCAGAATTGAAAGACTGGAGGTTACCGGAACCGACAGTTCCACCACTACAACTTCCATACACTCCAGCTCAGAGGAGTCGGAGGAAGAATCCAGACAGGTGTTGGTTGGGCTGTTGGCACCATTTCCTCCTGGGATGCAAATGAAGTACCTGTAACTGCTGAAGGTGCAACAGAAAAGTAGAAAACAAAGAACAGAACACCGGTGTCACCACCACAGACAAAGTTGATTTCCTTTATTATACACAAGAACAAGTTAAAAGTTGAAATAAAAGTAAAATAATCCCCTTATTTTCAACACGATAAGTGCTTTCAGATTCTCCTTCAGATCGATCAACAGGAAGGGGAACATTTCAATTAAAAAGTATAGACATCCAATCATAAACCCTCATTCGAACTAACACCTTCTAAATGGCCTATAAGCCGTCATCCAATCAAAAGGACCAAAGAGAGACACTCATTCTCCAATCACAGTTCTCCTATTCATAGTACAGTTCTCAATGGAACTACCGCATTCAACCCTGGCTTCCTGTCCACTTTTAAGTTAATAATCCATTTCACCTCATTCCTTTCAGTGTTGTTAGTGATGTCCCCTTGTTTCATACCTTGAAAGGTATTCTCCATAACCTTAAAATTAAAACAGTGAAAAGGGAACTGCATAACATGACAAGCAAGGGCATTTTTACAGTCCCTATTTTGAACACTGCGGAGATGTCTTAAAATTCTGCTTTTAAACATTTGATTGGTTTTCCCAACATAATAACCTGGACAGTCCAAGCAAGTTGCATGGTAAACCACGTGTTGTGTATTCCAATCGGCATAACAAACAAAAAATGATATTCTTTTCCATTAACAGGATGTTTAAAGAAATTATTAGTGTCAATGCTATTACATGCGGAGCACCTGCCACAATGGAAAGTACATTTTCTCTATTACTTATAAGTGTAAAACCATCTTTTATACAAAGTAACCGTTTAAGGTTATTTTTTGTTCCAAAAGGTGAACTTCGGTGTTTCACCTACAATCTCTCTCAATTGATGGTCTTGTGTGAGCACTGGCCAAAACTTCTTTATAATCTCACAAACAGGATTGCTGTCATTAGTATAGGTCAAAATGAAATTGATCTGATTATTTCTGAAGCTATGGTCATCAGTTTTTTTTAGAAGCAACAGTGTTTTTTTTATGGAGGTATGGAAAGCCCTTATTTCTCCTAAGATTGAACGATTTCTCAGTACTTAAGGTGACATCTTGAGTGGTGCAACCTCTTTCTTTTAGATTAATTTGCAGTTGTAGTTTCTCTCTTTCATAGTTGGATTCTTGGGTACATAGTCTTGATATCCTGGTTATCTCATTTTCCATGATGTTTTTAGAGATATGCTAAGGATGCATACTGCTCCTACGTAGATAATGGCTTTTCACATATCTTTCATATGTATTGATGTACCAATCTTTTTATCTTGGTCTAGGAATATTTTTACATCCAAGAAATCTATGTCTTCATAAGAACACTGAACTGTAAACTTCAGAAAAGTGGTAGTCTCATTTATATAAGTTACAAAAATCTTGCAACTGTTGCTCCTCACCTTTCCATAGGAGAAAAACATTATCAACAAAACAACCATAATAGCCTACATTTTCATACCAAGGATTTGAGGTACTCAAAACATTCTCTTTTTCCCACTAATACCAGATTAGAGTAACTATTGGTGCACAGTGTTCCCATAGCAACTCCCCAACGTTGCCAATAGTAACTCTTCCCATAGTAAAAAAATGTTGGTTTCCAAAATAATCTCAAGTAGTGTATAAATGAGATCCAAGACTAGGCTATGTGGAATTCTCCGGCACAAACTTCTCACAGCCTCTACACCATAATCATTGGGGATAGAGGTGAAAAGACTACAAATGTGCAGAGTGACTAATAAAATGTTGGGATATCCTGTTAACTCGTCCATCATTAAACTCAACTGGCTTAAAAACATGCCGGTCTCATTAAGAACCGTTGTAACAGCTGTTAGCAAAGTTTTTATTTCCTTTTCCACATAAGATAAAGATTCTGTAACCCAGCCTCAGCCAGCCACAATGGGACATAAGGGAGGATTAACAATATCTTTGTGGATTTTTGGCAGCCCACTGATGGCGGGTATGGCCGGGTGGGGTGTTTCCAAAAATTCATACAGGTCCTAGTTCAAACGTCCTTGCATTAACATGTCATATACATCTTTCTTTACTGTGGCAATTTTCTTATCTAACTTATTTATCCTTTCATAAGTTTTCTGGTCTTGTAACATACATTCTATTGAGTCATGATACCATTTAGAATAAAGTACCACTTTATAGCACCACCTTTGTCTGAGGGTTTGATCACTATATCCTGATTTTTCTGTAATTCAAACATGGCTTCTTTTTCCTGCTGGGTGATGTTAAAAATACCGTGAGGTTCGGGAGTTTCCTTGTCTTAATTTCTCCAACTCATTCTCACAGAGTTTAATCAAAAGATCCACAGTGGGATGGTTTACAGGAAAAAAATACTTGTTTTTTTCAAGCTTGGTGCTGAATTGTTAGACTGATTCCCAAAAATATTTCTGAGAGATACATTTCTACCAAAATATTTTGCTTCAAGGGTAAATTCACTTAGATCTGATGAAAGGGAAGGAATAAATGTTAGGCCCTTGTCCAACAAATGAAGTTATTCTTTTTTTAACTGAACCTTAGATAGGTTCACTACCAGACTACAATAATTTGTCACATTGGTTTCTTCCTTTTTCTCTCCTGACTGTTGGATCTTGGATTCCGTTGCCAAGTTTGTTTAAAAAAAAAAGGTAGACTATTAGCAATAGGTGCATGAATGGCTCCTGTTTTAGGCTTAGTCCCTATGCTGGATGTATTCGCTATCTCTCCATCTGGTGATAAATTGGTAGAATTCAATGTACTATTTTTCGTTTCAAAGGGTACCATCTCCAAGGCTCTTTCTTCATTTATGTTATTAATTCCTGTTTCCCCACTGGTTACAGGCATACTGCTAATATGTAAAGTCATATTAGGTAGCAGTCTAGTAGACTGCTATTTTTCATGTTAAACTGCCTTTCTTCTTTAGGCCACTCAAAGATTCATCCTCGTTTAAAATCGGAGATGTCTCGTGTTAATTTCTGTGCCTTTTGCTCTTTAAGTTTATCATCATAGAGATTCAAATTAAACTGTAGTGTTTCTAGCCTGTTAATGCAAGATTCTGATAAGTGCATTTTCTCCAGCTCTGATGTTTTAGCCTGATCTGTTTGGCTATATTTTCCTCATCTGGTTTAAAATAATCGACTAGTAGCTGCATGTATTTAAAGCTGGTTTCAAGGTTTATCACTTGCCAAGCAAGTCAGGCTATTTGTTCCCATAACTCGGCATGCATTTAACTCTCATGCCTTTACGGATGACCTTATAATGCATGCTAGCTTCTAAGTGGAAAGGCTGCCATTGAAGCCTTTTCAGGTGATAAGCAGCTGTTCCCACTTCATGTAATGTTGTTGTTTGTCTTTTGGCTTTTCCCGGTAAGGGGTCGCCACAGCGGAACTCCAGTCCGCTAATGATTGGCAGTAGATTTTTACGAAACACTGAGGTGCCAGCTTGACGCCCAACCTTCAACGAAGGCATGCCCATTTACGCACGCATGTCTTTCAAACGCTACCCAACCACGGGGAGGACAAGCAGACTCCACACAGAAGGCACTCCCAAGCACAGCCGAGAATCGAACGTGAGAACCTCTTGCTATGAGGTAACAACGCTACCGCCGAACCACCTTTCCAATTCATGTAATATATTATCAAAACTTTCAGTAGATACGACTTCATTATTCAATGGGTTCCATCATAGTAAAGGGTTCATATTATCTCCAGCATTTTTTTGTATCACATTGTACTTCATAAAATCTATCATATTCCTCCCTTTTTCATTAGTTAAGTTAGCCAATTCATTTGCCATGTGCAGTTACTGAACGTAAAAAGTAAGAACAATCCAAATGAAGTACCTGTACCTGCTGAAGGTGCAATGGAGAAGTATAACAATGAAGAACAGAACACTGGTGTCACTGTTGTCACTTTGACCTATACTAATGACAGCAATCAAGTTTGTGAGATTATAAAGAAGTTCTGGCCAGTGCTCACATAAGACCATAAATATAGAGAGATTGTAGGTGAAACACCGAAGTTCACATTTAGGAACAAAAAGAAAGTACAGTTGTGTACCTACCATAAATATAGATGTTCGAGTGTATTCACTGTTGCAGTCATTACTCATTACTCTTGGGTTATCCTGCTGGCAGGCTACCCTCAGTCGGCCAGAATTCCAAAGTCTAGGTCCGGCGTTGGTTGCTGTCACCTATTCCCTGACGTCAGTGCGCCAGGGGTATAAAAGATGCAGCCAACACCATTTAATTCAGTTTTTCTTGCCCCAGATGTCAGGTGCCCCCAAATTGGTAGGCTGCAAAATATGCCAATAAAAATGCATGCACAAAAACAACATTTCCTTCATCTACAAGCAAATACACCAAATAGGTTGTATAGGATAGAGAAGTGCAAATAACTCCCAGCAAAGAAAAGGGGGATGGTGGGTGGGTAATCTGGACTGCAACAGTGAATACACTCGAACATCTACATGTATGGTAGGTACACAACTGTACTATGTTCATCGTGTTTCACTGTTGCAGTCATTACTCTTGGGTTGAATCCCAAAGCTGAGGAAGGGTGGCTGGGCTAAATAGGATTAGGAGAGGCTATGAGACCCTGCAGAACTGCAGTGGCAAAGCCTGCTCTGGACTTAAGAGTAAAGCGGTAAGTGGTAGTGCTTTGTGAAGGTGTGCACTGAACTCCAAGTTACAGCCTCTAAGATATCTTTGGTTGGTACTCCTCTGAGGAAGGCTGCTGAAGTGGCTGCTGCTCTGGTGGAAAGAGGCCTAATGCCCTTAGACACTGATTTGCCATGTTGAAAATAGCAGAAACGGATGCAATGGCCTATCCATTTTGAAATAGTCTGTTTTGAGATAGCCTTTCCTTGTGATCCTGCAGCATATGACACTAAAAGTTGCTCAGTCTTTCTGAAAGCTTTAGTTCTGTCCAAGTAGAATCGTAACTGCCTGTTTATGTCCAAAGAATGTATAATTTTCTCACCCTTGTTCTGTGGATTAGGATAAAAGGTTGGCAAGTGAATGGTTTGATTAAGGGCCACACTGGACACCACCTTAGGCATAAATGTAGGGTTTGTCCTCAGAGAAACCTGTCTGGATGAAAAATGATGAAAGGTTCCACAGCCATGAGTGCTTGCAACTCCGAGACTCGCCTTGCAGAGGTTATTGCTAGGAGCAGAGCTGTTTTCCAGGATAAGAATTTTATATCTGCTGTTGATGCTGGCTCGAAAGGAGGCAGTGTGAGTTTCTCCAAAACATAATTGAGGTCCCAGGCCGGAATTGGTGCTCTCCTTGGAGGCCTAATGTTTTTGGCCCCTCTGAGGTACTGCCTTATTAAAGGATGAGAAAAGATAGATGGTTCCATATTGTAATGGGCTGAAATGGCAGAGGCATGAATCCTAATTGACGAGAAGGAAAGGCCTTTGTTCAGCATCTCAGTTAGGTATTGTAAAATCTGAGGGATATTTGGTACACACGTGTCAATGCCTTGTTCCTGGTTCCAAGCACAGAATCTTTTCCATTTTTCTGCATAAGATTTTCTGGTGCTGGGCCTCCTGGTCTCCAAAATAACATCCATAACAGCTTTTGAAAGAGAAGTGTTGTGAATGGCTACATTATCTGCCATGCTGCCAGATTTAAGGTCCTGAGTTGGCTGTGCAGGATCTGATTGTTTTGTTGGGTCAGCAAGTGAGAAGTTTGAGGCAGTATCCATGCTGGACCTTGAGACAAGCTCTTTAGGATTGGGTACCAGTGCTGGCATGGCCAGCCTGGTGCAATCAGTATCATTTTTGGCTTCTCTTGTCTGACCTTTAGGAGTACCCTGGGAAGGAGAGGCAGTGGGGGAAAAGCATATACCGTTAAGATTTTTCCAGCTGAAGGATAGGGCGTCCACTTCCCATGCTTGCTTGTGATAAATCCTTATGCAAAATCTCTGCAACTGGCAGTTGTGAGGGGAGGCAAATAGATCTATGTCTGGGCATCCCCATTTCCTTATTATATCATGCTGAAGACTTGTGGATCCAGTTTCCATTCGTGGGGATCCATGAGGTTTCTGCTTAGTTCGTCTGCCAGAGTATTTGTTTTTCCTGGCAGGAATTGTGCTTGCAGGTGAATTTGAAAAGCCAATGCTGTGTCCCATAAGGTCACTGCTTGTCTGCAGGGGGGGGGGGGGCAGGAATGTGTACCTCCCTGCTTGTTTATGTACCACATGACAGTAGTCTTGTCTGTCTTTATCAGTAACTTTCCTGGATGAAGCAGGTCCTTGAAAGCTGTCAGGGCATTTTGAACAGCTAGCATCTCTTTTTGATTGATGTGAAGATGCATCTGGTTTGCAGGCCATGTGCCCTGAATACATTTTCCTGCCATATGAGCCCCCCAGGCATAATCTGATGTATCCGTTGTCAGTGTCTGTCCGGCTGTGGGTAAACTGAATGGCAGACCCTTGTTGTGGTGACAGGCTTCTGCCCACCATCGAAACTTTTAGTTATGTACTCACCATAACTTCAGATGTTTGGGATCCATCTCGCCTACATTCTGAATGATGGGTTCGGAGCCGATCCCTCGGCTCCGACTCGGCACGCTTATGCCAAAGAGCGAAGTCTCTTACTGGCTGAGCTTACCATATCCCAGGATGCACCACTACCAGTCCCCCAGATCTAGTTTGTCCGCATACATGCACACATGCACACCCTGCTTATATAACATCGTCAGATGAAACAAGATAAAACAGTAGAACTCAAAACCGTTCAATCTCTTCTGATCTCCAAGGCAGGGGGAAGGAGGGTGGGTATTAGGAATGTAGGCGAGATGGATCCCAAACATCTGAAGTTATGGTGAGTACATAACTAAAAGATGTTATGTGATCCTATCTCGCCTACATTCTGAATGATGGGACAGCGTCCCTAGCACCTGAATCCTGGGTGGCTCACTGGAAAACACTCCTGAGTACCGTGGAACCAAATGAAGCTCGTCCTCTGGATGCCACATCCAATTTGTAGTGTGAAATGAAAGTGTGCGGATTGGACCAAGTAGCCGCAGCACAGATTTCCGATATAGCGAGCTTGGAATGAAAAGCTATAGAAGTAGCCATAGCTCTGGTAGAATGAGCCTTGATAGATGTTGTAAGTTGCTTATTCAAGAAGAATAAGTCTGAGTTATGCAATCTCTGATCCATTTTGAGATAGTAGCTTTTGTGATGGTTTGGCCCAGTTTATTATCTGAGAAGGACACAAACAACTGGTCTGACTTACGAAGTTGCTGAGTCCTGTCTAAATAGAAGCGTAACTGCCTGTGAACATCCAATTTATGAAGAGTGTATTCTGCTTCATTGGAGAATTTTGGGAAGAAAACCGGTAGCTCTAGAGATTGTTGGAGGCAGAAACTAGAACAGACCTTTGGGACAAAGGATGGATTAGGCCTAAGTGATACTCTATCCTTGTGGAAAATCAAGTACGGTGGCTTAATAGACAGGGCTTGAAGCTCCGAAACTCTTCTTGCTGAAGTAATTGCAACTAAGAAGGCAGTTTTCCAAGACAGATATTTTAACTCGCATGTAGCAGCCGGTTCGAAGGGGAGATGTTAATGCGCGAAGCACCAAATCAAGATCCCACGGAGGTGCAGGATGAAAAATTGGTGGTCTTAATAGGCTCGCACCTTTAATGAAAGTTTTGCATAGTCTGCTGCTCATCAAAGGAGGATCCATGGATTCGTGGAATTTAGAGATAGCCGCTAGTTGGACTTTAATAGTTGAGACAGAAGATCCCTGATTAAACAAGGATGTTAAAAATTTTAAGACCTCTGGGACAGGAGCAGTGATAGGGTCTAAGCCCTTGAGTTGAGCCCAGACAGCAAACCTCTTCCACTTACTAAGGTACAATTTGTTAGTGGTGGGTTTGTGGGCCGAAGGTAAAATGTGAACAACTTCCGGGTCTAGTGTGTGCCTTCTAACTAAAGTCGGAAGTGGAGGAGCCAAGCTGTCAATTTCAAAGATTGAAGGGACTGATGTCGAAGTCCCGACTGATGGATTAGCAAGTCCGGAATCAGGTCTAAAGTCCACGGATCGTCCACTGCATGCTTCTTCAGGTAGGGAAACCATACCTGACGAGGCCAGTACGGGCAATCAGAATCAATGAAGAGCCCAGTTGAGAGGCTTTTTGAATAACTCTGGGAAGAAGCGGAATTGGAGGAAAGGCATAAAGTAGCCCTGTTGGCCAAGGTTGTGCTAGAGCATCCATGGCTGGTACTCCCTGATGTGGGATCAAGGAGAAGAACCTTTGGCACTTGGTGTTTAATGGAGTTGCAAATAGGTCGCAGCACGCCCCCATCTCCTGAAAACCTGAGCTGCTACTGTGTGGTTTAGAGACCACTCGTGAGGAGAGAGAATTGTCCTGCTCAATTTGTCTGCCAATATATTTGACTTTACCGGGATGTGGGTCGCTACCAAGAAGCGGTTGGTAGCTACAGCCCATTCCCACACTCTCATGGCCTCTCTGCAAAGGGGGTATGATCTGGTCCCTCCTTGTTTGTTCAGATACCAAACCACCGACATGTTGTCTGTGTGGATGGCGATGATGCCCTGAGGAAGAAACTTGTGTAAGGCTTGTAGGGATAGAAGTACAGCCCTCATCTCCAACACGTTGATGTGGAGAAGAGCTTCGCCTGGAAGCCAGGAGCCCTGAACTAGCCTGCCCAGACAATGCCCCCACCCTATCTGGGAGGCATCTGTCGTCAGGGTAACCACTGGAGAGGGAAGAACAAAGGGTTTCCTTGATCCAAATTGGATGTCTGAAGCCACCAGCGAAGGTCCCTTTTGCATATATCCGTAATCATGATGTGATGATTGAGGGAAAGATCCTGAAAGGACCATTGCGTTGACAATAGCCACTGAAGAATCCTCATGTGCAATCTTGCCAGAGGGACTAAAAGAACCGTGGCAGACATTGAGCCTAGAACTTGTAGAACCATCCTGGCTGGGGCTTTGGATCTCGAGATCAGAGCTTGAACTTGGCCCTGTAAAGTTTGGATCCTTTCGGCAGGAAGAAAGACGCGCATCAATCTTGAGTCTATCTCTGCTCCTATGAACTTTATGCGTTGAGAGGGCAGCAAGACAGACTTTGACCAATTGAATGTAATCCCCAGGGTAATACCCAGGGAGATGGTGGCTTTGAGGTTGTCCATTAGTAGATGCCTGGTGGTGGCAGTCAGGAGCCAGTCGTCCAGATAGGGAAACACTTGGAATCCAAGACTTCTCAGGTGAGCCGTCACTACTGCCAAACACTTGGTGAACACCCTGGGGGCTGTGGTGAGACCAAAGGGCAGAGCGCAAAATTGGTAATGACTGACTCCCAGGCTGAAGCGCAGATACCTCCTGGACGCCTGATGTATCGGTATGTGATAATAGGCGTCCTTGAGGTCTATGGAGCACATCCAAACATCCTTCTCCAACAATGGGAGAATGGATTGTAACGTGACCATTCGGAGTTTGGATTTCGTGACGGATTGGTTCAGTCTGCTGAGATCCAATATTGGTCTCAGGTCCCCTGTCTTTTTTGGCACAAAAAGAACCTGGAGTAATTTCCTGATCCGATCTGGTCTGTGGGGACCGGTTGGATGACCCCTTTTCCTAGCAGCTTTAAAGCTTCTGCGGCTGCCATTGCCCTTTGACTGGGTGGTGGGTCCGGGATTCTTTTGGACGGTGGGGGCGAGAATGTGAATGGGATGGTGTAACCTCCGGCAATGATCCGAAGCACCCATCTGTCCTGAGTGATTGACTCCCAGGCTTTTAGGTGCTTGGCAAAACGACACCCGACTGGCTCCGGAGCAGCACAGCCGGGCAATCCCTCATGACGTGTGGGAGGCTGAAGAGCCACGAAAGGACTCACGGTCTCCAGAATTGCGGGGCCTCTGCCGCCTCTGGGACGGCGTCACCCTGAAAAATTTACCGATCCTCTGCCTCTGGAAGGGGATTCTTCCTGCTGTTGGGAGAAAAACTTACGGGATTTGCGGAACCACATTTTCCCCTCCTTTAGCCTTGGGGTAAGGCCGAAAGGGAGTGGAATAACGGGCACCTACGGCAGATAAAGTTTTTCCCTCTTGTTCACAGCGGGTAAGGGTGTCTTTAACCTTGGGTCCAAACAAGGAGGACCCATCAAAGGGAGCGTCGGCGAAGGAAGACTTGAAGGCCTCCGCAAACTGACACAAGCAGAGCCAGGCTTGTCTCCGTAGAGCCACGCCTGTGCCTGCCGCTCTACCCGCCTTCGCCGCATAGGAAATGAGCCTCATGGACGAGTTAGAAATTGACGTAAGGATAGCCAACTGAGAGCTAACCGACTGGGCTAGCTGCTCAGGTAGGTTACCGAGAGGGAATCTGACAACTCCTTGACCAGATCCCTCTGAAGCCTGGTAAAATGTGCCAAATAATTCAGAGACCTTAAAGTAAAGGCCGCTGAAGTCAGGGTGCGCTTCCGCACCTGTCCATACTCCTAGACTCCTTATTAGGAGGATGGATGGACGTTGAAGCCTCTGCCATGTCCTGTTGTGTAGCAGATGCCACCACCATGGCATCTACAGCCACGCCTTTAGTGAGGAACTCCTTCTCGGGGAGCAGACAAAAATTTATTTGGACGAGAAGGGACTGGTTCCACGGTATCTGGATGTTCCCACGCCTTCGACAAACTAAATCCAGAAGCTCGAAGGGCGGAGACACCCAGGAGGCGGAGGGCTGAGCCCCAAAGGCCTTGAGGAGCACTGACTCGTCAGTAGAGGGGTTTGGATATCCAGCCGCCTCGTTGTTTGAGGATCTCTAAGATGTCTGCAAAGGAGACATCATCCGAGGACGACTTCGGGACCCTCTGCATCATCCAGATCAGTGTCTGAAGTAATAGACTCGGGGAGTCCACGTGCTTCCTCTTGCACGATCTCTTCCTTGGGGTTCCTCCGAAGACAGCTCAGAAGAACCCTCAGGAGGAGGGGAACCCCACTGGGGTAACCTCAGGCCCCGGGCTCCGCTGACTACGGACAGGGAACTGCCAAAGACCCAGTCTCCACGCCTAGGGAAGGTGCCGGTAAAGCCGGGAGATGGCGAAGAGGACTTGGCCAAGGCACTCCTCATGGCTCTGAAAGCCGGACCCCAGAATCCTGGGAGTGTCCGGTCCCCGAGCCGTGATAGTCGACGGAAGACCAGCCGAAGCACCGAGGGAGGCTCGAACCAGCATAGGTCCCAAACATCACCCCGGGTCCAGCCGAAGACGTCCAGCGTACCAAACTCGGACCCGAAGGCCGGGTTGGAGTAAGGGTCAGAGCCGACCCTGAGATCTCCATCGGCTCCAACAGCACCTGCTCCGACGGAGCCGAAGCAGTCGGAGGAGGAATGGCAATGGGTGGGCCAAGGTCATCGGCTCCGAAGCCAACTGGGTCGGAACCGAAACAAATTTTGGAAGACTGGGGACTGGAACAGTCTTTGGAGCACCCTGTCTATATCAGAATCTGACATCCTCGAAGACCGAGAGGAAACAGAACGGGTCGAGACGGCCTCTCCAACGGCCCCAAAGGGCTAGGGGACGGATCCGAGGCGACTCGATGAATATCGGCGCCGAGGAATACACACCAGTTTCCATCGGTGCCGAGATGGACTTGGCGCCGAGGAGGTAGTGTCTGTGCGGGCAACCTTTGTCGGCTCTGAGGGCTGTGGAGCCGGCGAAGATGACCCGCCTCGATGCCCCAGCTATCGGCTCCGAAGCCAGAGGAGTCGATACTGGTGGCATCGAGGCAGACCGTTCCGACCTCGGCTCCGAAGTCCTTGGAGCCGAAGGAGAGGCCTGCCTTTGTTTCTTAGCGATCGGATCCGACGGACTGGTCGGAGCCGATGCCCTTTTCTTTTTGGCCGGAGAAGGAGAGGATGCCAAAGCTTCTTCGAAAGAAGGTTTAATTAATCCCTTAAGAATTAATTTATTTTTCCTCTCCTGGAGGACCCTTGAGGAAAAAGCGTGACATACACTACATGATTCCTGTAAATGCTTTGCCCCTAAGCAATACACACATAGCGAGTGATCGTCCGTGATGGACATTTTGAAGCTACATTTTACACATTTCTTGAAGCCCGAAGGCTTAGGATTCTGAGACATTATAGAAATTTCAAAAGTAACTGTAAAGAACACTGGTGACACACCTAGAATAGGCTTACAGTTATCACTCACAATACTCTGAGTTAGCAAACACAGCACAAACTCTGTAAATGTAATAATTTCTCTCAGTTAGTTCTTATTTAAAGAAGAGAAATGTAAATGATTTAAAACAGGACCGAAGTCACCTACAAATAAAAAGACCGGGAAAGGCCTTTCCAGACAAGAGGTACTCCTAGTCCACACTCACAACACAAGAATTCACCAAGTGAATTTTGTCAAACACACTCAAAACACAAGAATAGCTGTTAAAACAGCTTTTTGTAGAGAATGAAGAAAAACCTGACAGAAAAACTAGTGAAATAATCACTACTTAACTCAGCCAGCTCGAGACCACGTCTTCACTTGTTAGCGGCAAACGAGATCTGGGGGACTGGTAGTGGTGCATCCTGGGATATGGTAAGCTCAGCCAGTAAGAGACTTCGCTCTTTGGCATAAGCGTGCCGAGTCGGAGCCGAGGGATCGGCTCCGAACCCATCATTCAGAATGTAGGCGAGATAGGATCACATAACATCTTCTGTTGCAGGCAGGGAATAGGTGCAATTACTGTCTCCAGGCTGTGGTAATGCTGAGTCCAAACACTTTTTAGATACCATTGTAGTTTCCTCATATGCAGTCTGGCATATGGAATTAGTAGAATGCAGGATGCCATGAAACCCAAGGCCTGCAGGATTTTCCTTGCAGATAGGTGGGTGTTTGTTGCCAATTTCTTGAAGTAAGAAGTCAGTTGTTTTTGTTTGTCTGGCATGAGATAAGCCATCTGGGCAGTTGTATTTAAGCTTGCACCCAGGAATATTATCTCTTGAGAGGGCACTAGTTTTGATTTATTTTCGTTTACTGTGTACCCTAAGCCAATTAGTAATCTTTTTACAAATGCCAGATGCTTTAGAAGAATGTCTTTGTTCTCTGCTTGAATTAGGCAGTCGTCCAAGCAGGGATATATTTGAATTCCTTTTTGTCTGCAAAACGCAATTACTGGTGCCAGGCATTTTGTGAAGACCCTGGGCGCAGTAGATAAGCCAAAGGGCAGTGCAGAGAATTGGTAATGCATTGAGCCAGCTATGAATCTGAGGTATATTCAGCACGATTGTCTGATTGGAACATGCAGGTATGCCTCTTTTAGGTCCAAAGTTACGAGCCAAGCCTTCTTGCCCAGCATGGGCAGTAGCTGCTGTAGAGTCAACATCTTGAATTTTGGAACTTCCAGAAACGTATTTAGTATAGACAGGTCCAGTATTGGTCTCCAGGTTTTGTTCTTTCTGGGTACTAGGAAATGTCTGGAGTAAAATCCTTGCCCCTGCTCTTGTTGTGGTACTCGCTGAATGGCCCTCATATCCATGAGGGCTGTAATTTGTTTTTGTGCCTCTGCCCATTGATTGTGTGGAAGGTCTGGCATACCTTTTGACCTTGGTAGAGTGTGAAAATGGAACCTAAAGCCTTGGGACACTATGTTCAGGACCCATTTGTCTTGGGTAACCATTTGCCAATTTGATGAAAAAAGTGCTAGTTTTCCCCCTAAGGGGGCTGCCAAAAGAAAAGTGCTTGGATCTGGTAGAGGAAAGTCATTGGGACTGTTTTCTGTAAGGTTGTGATTTGTCTTCTCCACTTTTAGAGGTAGGAGCACCCCATTGTTTAGGCCTGTATGAGCCTTGGGGCTGAGATCTGCCTCTGGGATGCCTGTATCTGCCTCTTTGTGGTCTGTCTCACACTGGAAAGGACCAATTATTGGAAGGCCAGTTCCTGCTAAACCTGGGTGACTGCACTTGTAGGAAATCATTGACTGTCTGCATGGATTTTGCTTTATCCTCCATTTTTTTCAACACCTCTTCTGCTTTAGTACCAAACAAAGTATCATGTTGTAATGGTGCATCTAATAATTTTGCTTTAACATGATCAGGCAGAGTCTAGTCTGTTCCTTTAACAAAGCATGCCTTCTAATAACAGAACATGTAACAGCGGCCCTCCAAGAGGCCTCCAGTGAATCATAAACACATTGCAAAGTATGCTTTCCCACTTGTTCAGCTGCATGCAATAAATCCTGAAATTCCTTGTTCTTTGAACATTCAGTATTTGTCAACAATTTCTGTTTAAGCAGTGACATTAAATATTGCTGATATTTAAGCATATGAAACTGACAATTTAAAGCCCTTACAGCCAGGGTAGCAGAAGTGTAGACTTCTTTCCCCCATCTGTCTAGAGCCCTGGAATCCTTATCAGAGGGGACAGGGTTTTTTGCAGTGGAAGCTTTAACCCCTTTGGGACCCTGAGATATAGTTTCTGGGTCAGCAGCGGGGTTTTTATATACGAATTTATGAGAATCCGGGACCCTGTAGTATGTCTGGCTTAGCAAATGCATGGGGGTAAAGAGTCAGGGGACAGGCCGGACTCTGAAAATACATCATCTACAATGTCTAGAACAGGTGGAATAGCAAAAGGTCTGTGCTGAGGAAGTAGCAGAAAGTCTCTGAACCTTTTCTTAGATTCAGAATAATCTTGGCTCTCCCAGTGGAAATGTTCCCTCATGGTATGCAGGGTTTCCCCAAAAGAATAATCCTCAGGAGGAGAGGCTGAAGGAATGGATTCTTCGGCATCAGAATCCTCATAGGGAAGCATGGAGTAATCCTTTTTCAGAAGAGGAATCAGAGGAAATAGAAACCTGATCAGAAGAATCATACTCTGGGAAATAGAAACCTGATCAGAAGAATCATACTCTGTCTCTTGCCTAGGCCTCTTATCAGGAGGGGGATGGGAGCCCCTGATCAAAGTAATTAGATCTTCAGCCATTCTGAGCATCTGTTGTTATGGCATGGAAGTTTGAGTAGGGGAATGCTATACTTGTTTCTTTGTCTTTAGTGCTGCTTTAGTCTTTGTCTTTAAAGCTGAAGATGGCTTAATATATAGTTGTGTAGGTCTGAAGACACCCTCAGAAGCCGATGCCTGCTCAGCGGCTCCGGACCAATCTGAGGGAATGATTTCAGAGTGTCCAATACCTTGAGTATCCAGAGGCTCAGTCGGCTCCACGTGGGAGTTGGAAGCAGCCTGTGGCTCTGAGGTAGCGGGCGCCAGGGGCTGCGAAAGCGCCTCACTGAGAACCGGAGAATGGCCTAGTAGAGGCTTTGTCGTTGGTTTTAGGCCTCTGATGTCTATCTTTTCCTTGTCCTTGCATTTTTGTAAACTCCGGTTGACAGCTGGTCCGACTGCATTATATAATTAAATCTTTGGCCAAAGTAATGAAATGCAAAATCGAACAGACGCTTGATAGTGCGTTGGTTAAATCTAGCACAAAACCGACAACTAGGAACATTGTGATCAGGGCCTAGGCAAGGAATACAGTAAGAGTGAAAATCCTTAGGAGGTATTTGCTTCCCACAAGAAATACAAATTAACTTTTTCTGACATCGGTCTGGAGCAAGAAAAAAGTTTCCCCAACGGGGTACTTAGCTTTAATGAAGACTTTGGTTCTGAAATTCGGATTCGAAAATCTCAGGAGTCGGCTGACTGGCACTTGCGAACTGCTTTTGCTTCCGGCACTACGTGGCAAGAAAGACTGAAGAAAATAGCGTCGGCTGCATCTTTTATACCCCTGGCGCACTGACGTCAGGGAACAGGCCCTAAACAATACACGCAACTCATGTGCCCATCCATAAGGGACATCTTTTGACAGCACGAATCACACTTTTTGAAACATAAAGGTTTAGATTCCTTGGCAGTATCTTTCGACATAATGTCGAACAGCACTATCTAAAGCTAGACAAAAAACACACTACTAACAATATAAACTAGCGAATACAGACAAAAAATCCTTTTTTTTTTTTTTTACAAACAGGAAAGAGACAGGAAAGAAGAGAAGGGGGAGAGACTCTAAGTTAAATGGTGAACTCCCCATCTAAGGAGAGCCTCTAACTTAAACAGCAACTCCTTAAAACTTAATAGATATTAAGGAAGGCAAGAAAAACTAAGAACCCTCTAAGTAACAAAAGCAAGTCACTCAGACGGGCTAGGGAAAGGTAGAAGTACGAAGAACAACTACTGTTAACACGTTAGATAATATAAGAGCAAAATTTTTTCTTCAAAAATATAATAAAGAGAAAACACTTAGCCTGAGCCAGTATTTGCAATCTCAATGCTGCAAACGAGATCTGGGTAACTACCGCTAAGCATGCTGGGATACAGGCTAGCCTCGAGCCAGTAAAAGCTCTCAAGCTATAGTATATGGCTGAGTCGGAGCCAAGGGCCAGCTCTGATCCCAAACAGCAAGAAAGAAAGCGAGATATGGACAACATAACATCAATTGTTATACGTGCAACTGTGACAATAAAGACAAACCTGGAACAGTCTACAATATTGGAGTTACCACTGAACGTGTAATAATCACAAGCCTCATAAATATCTTTAATCCCTATCATAACACCTCCACCAGATTTTTTGTTAGAATGTCTGTTACAGTAAAAATATTTATCACCCATCACTTTAATCATGTTTCACAAACATCATCAATCCTGTGGAAGCAGAGTAAATTTTCCAGCAAAAAAAGTTTATTATTAATGCTCCTGGCATTAACATCAAATGTTGCTATCTGTAACTGTTAAATTTTCAATGTGGCAAAAAAACTGCCTAGTGTTTGTCAAATAGTGAAAAATATCTGCTGCAAAAATTCTCTTCCTTGATCTTGACAAATGCACGCCATCCTGTCTGAATACATGTGCCCAAAACTAGGCTTGGATGTTCTAACATATTTCCATTTTTTAAAATGGGATTTTTTTCATGTAGGTATTTACTCAAAAAAATGTTTTCCTTCATAGTGACCTGACTATCCTTTCTATATGTGACTTACGAAAAATATGTCCTATCACCAATATAAGCTACACTGTGTAAAAGTGCTGTAAGTTCCCTATTAACAGTCAAAGAGTCCTTGCGGGTAAGATCATTTGTAAAGACAAGAATAAAAACAGACGCATACTTTCTTATATTAAGGCATTCCAAGGATGGTCTCACATCTTCTATTTTTGCTCCTGGCAAGCATAAAACCATTTGATGTTCATTATCTTCTCTGCAATTTTTAAGTATCAATTCCTCTAATAACAGAATCTCCAATTACAAGAATATCTTTTTTTTTTTAAACACTTTCACTGAATTATCACTTGTGACACAGTCATATTTACATTTATATAAAAGCAAACAACCCGTATTAACAAGTTAAAATTAACAAACATTATGCTTCACATATATTGCTATATATATCATATAACCTAAGCAACATTTTGTAATTTATTCAATTCCTGCCCCCTTTATAAACAAGAATCATATTTATTAAACCATCACTTATGACATAAGCAATCACGTATTTATACAAATGAAAACAAACCACACAGACACAATCCTAATTGCAAGCGTTTTACATCACAAACTATGTTGACACACTCCCTGTTGCAAACATTATACATCACTTGCAACCTACCCAAGCATTTTCAAACATTACATAACTCATTTAAGTCCTGCCTTCTTTTAAACCTCATTCCTCTCAAGTACGTATTCTTCCCACAATTCCCATTTTTCCTATGTAGTTTGCACCTACCTTTTTCTAAAGATCGCAATTCCAGTTGTTTTAGCTCTGTTGATATATTTACTACTTCTACTACAGTTGGTTTAGATTTTGATTTCCATTTTCTAGTAATTGCTTTTTTGGCAGCCGCCATAATTAGAGACAAAAGGCCTTACCATGTCTAGGCAATTTCAATTCTGCATCTTAGCTCAGAAAAACATCTCCCTCGTCACACCAACTTGCCCACCCAGCATCTCAGACAGTGCATCCTGCAGGGAATCCTTAAAATAAGTCAACTTACTGACCATCTTTTCTGACCAGATGTGAAGAATCTTCAACTTCTAATACAGTAATATCTGCTCTATCAATTGTTACAAAGGAATTACCTGCACCTTTGGTGCAGAAGGCTGTTTCTATTCCCAAACCAGGTAGCTCTATTACTGACACTGCAGTGCAGCATAAGGGAGATACTGCACTCTTGAGTATGCCATCATTTAGATGAGACATTAAGTGGATGTAAAAGATCCCATGGCACCTATCAAAAACAGTAAGGGCCCTTTATTTGTATACAAAAATAACTATTTACAAATACATTTACATATTTACAAATATTTGCATATTTAAAATATAAAATATACAAATCAGTTTTCAAATATTCATAATTTCCTTTAGAATCATGCTAAACTTTCATCCCTATTAGACCCCCACTCTTTTCTCAATAAAAACATCTGATTTTACATAATATTGTTGCTAAAATCCATTTACCACTAAACATAATTACATTTATTATTTCATTCCACATAACCTATATAACATAAAATAACATTTTATCTATTCTAACATATTCTCTACCTCAGTTTTTATAATATCAATATTTAATC
Source organism: Protopterus annectens (assembly GCF_019279795.1). Lineage (NCBI taxonomy): Eukaryota > Metazoa > Chordata > Ceratodontiformes > Protopteridae > Protopterus > Protopterus annectens. The sequence continues at coordinate 651,936,564 of NC_056750.1, forward strand.
GTATCCATGTTTACTTTACCCACTTCTTTATATCTTCAACAAAAATCTTCTTTACGTAGTTTTCCCCATATCTTTTTTTTACTATTTTACATTTCAAAAACACGTTCCATAACTTCTTCTTCTTGGTGATTTAAACAAACTCTACCACTTTTCTTTTTATATGGCATATTTCCTTTTGCTGACAATTTACTACCAGTCAACACAAAAAAAAAAATCTGACATCCTACTTTGCTATTACACCATTTGCTTCTTATCTTTTAATGTTTTCATCTGTTATACTTTCCATTGGTTGTACATGGTCATGTTTTATTGTTGCATTCTTGTACCATACCTTTATCATTTTCTACATCATCAAATTTGATTTTGCACAAAAATATTTTTTCTTGGTAACATTTTATTTCTTCATTTATACACTCTTACTCTTTTTTTTACCATACCCCATACTTTATCAAATTTATACAGTTTTACTACTAATCTGTCATCTTTCTCATGTATCTACTTTAACACTTTATACAACTTTAATGAAGCAGTGTATACCACTGGTTTAATTAACCCAAACCTCCTTTATTTACATACAAAACTCCTCTTTCTACTGGGTTTAATCTAGAACACTACATAAATGTATTACCTGCAATAATACCTTTTCAAATGCTGCTGACACCAAGTGTGCTATTTTGCCATCAGCACTAAACTTATCAAATAAGCCTTTTTGCTGAATGATAATTTATATGTTCTCTAGAAAAGACACATTTGCTTTATTTCTTTTTTTCCCCAACTGAATTCTACTTACATCTTTATTTCCAGATTTTATACCCAATACAGAAATTTCATTCACTGTAAAATATATACCCCCCAATCTTTACTACATTACCTAAACCTGTACTTTTCTCTTTATTTAAAACCAACCTTACCATATCTTGACACATATTTGTGTAAATCTTTTATCCAAATTTTGTTTTTTGCAGTTATGTCATCTGCATATGTTAAGAGAGCCAGAATTCTTAATCCTTCAGATGTTACATAGCCCTCCTCCTTCATTTTGTAATTTATTTCACATACTATCACATTCATAACTAATGCAAAGAATTTATGACTCATTGGACATCCCTGTCTTACACCACTCTTCACATGTACCTCTTTGCTTAACTAGATATTTACAAGAATTTTTACATTATTACTATATGCTGACATACACAATTTCTTAACTTTCTTACTTATATTCTTTCATTATTACCCATATGATTTCATGCCCACTTGTGTCAAATGCCCTTATTAACATCTCCTATCACAATTTCCGATTTTCCATTAATATCATCTACAATTTCTCTATCATTAATTCTTGACAACCTTTCAACTTTATAGAGAATATGCTGTCTTGCATAATTTTTCCATTTTAGTTTCAAATCTGTTTTGTATTATTTTCATAAAAATCTTATAAGCAATATTATTTACTGCTATTGGTCTCCAGTTTTTTTTAATTCTCTTCCATCTTCCTTCATCAATATGAATTTAAATATTTCACTATATAATTCTTTATACATAAAAAACTTTCATTTCATCATTCATTCCAAATCTTTAAAATATTTTTTTTTGCCAATCTCTTAATTTTTTATACATTTCATACTATATTCCATATAGGCCTGGAGCCAATTCTAGATGTAATTAGCTTAATACTTTATCTAGCTCATTTAAAAAAATCTCATTTGCCAATTCTTTAGTCTCTTTTTCTGTTAACTATTTTTTTTACTTTGTATGTTTTTTTCACTACCTTTTTTTTCTTTAAACATTTCTTGTGCATATCGTGCTACAGTATTCATAATATTTTTCTGAGTTCTTTCTATTTCTCCTTGTACATTTTTTTATTTCTCTCATTACACTAACATCTTCCTTTACTAATCTACTTTAGTAACTCAACACTTTTGTTTCCTTGTAAAAAATATATTTGCTTATATAACCACTCTTGTATTTTCTCTATTTCTTTCAAATAACTATTTTTCTTTGTTAAAGACTTCTTTCTATCATTATGTTCTAAATTTTCCATTGCATTACATGTTCTTATGTATTTTTCTCTACTTTTCTCACATCATACTGTCACTGTAAAAAACATTTTATATTTTTCCTTAAATATTATCCACCATTCTGAAAAATATTTATAAAATGTTCTCATAATAATATGATCTTTCCATGAGTGTATTACTAATCACTGTCCTTCTTCATTCCATGCTCTTTCATTTATCCTTTTCATTCCTTTGCCTATTTTTATATTTTCCTTGTTTTCTTTCATCTCTAGCCATATTGCAAGGTAACCAGAATATCCTGTTTCAACTACCTCCCCTTCTTCTATAATTAAACTTTCTGATACTGTTAAACAATCTATTTCAGGTCTACACATACCCTTTTTAATTCCATGATTTTTTGTCCCAAAGTCTTAACTTACCACATCTTATAACATTTTTCTTGCATCATTCTCTTTATTTTTATACTTGCCTTTTAAGTCACAGTTGAAAATGAATATTACAATGACAGGAAACGGTTTCACTACATAGTCTAAAATCTGATGAAATAAGCTTTCCCTTTCCTTTATAGTTAGTATAAGCATATAATGTTATAATCCTATATACTTGTTCTTTCTGTTTTAAATCTACAATGGTTAATCTTCTCATTTTGCTAAAGTTACATCCAATATTTTTAGTGTATCTCTACATAATACTGCTATTCCAAAACAGCTGTCATTTCCCAAATTATCTTTCCTCTCCATAGTTTCTCCATTTGTAATCTTTCTTCATTTAAAAATCTTGTCTTCTAATATAATTACATCTACATCACATGTATTACAACAATGCAAAATTCCTATTCCTCTTACTATATTTTTTAATACTATTCACATTTACAGAACATTTTCCTTTTCTCTTTTTCTTAGATTCACGGTTTCACAAGTTCATAGCTAACTATTAGAAAAACTCCATGGGTTACTATCTTTTTTATATTCTCCAAGAAATTTTTCCACTGGAAAAAAATCTCAAATATGTCACAAAACGTGTCTTCTGCTGACAAGAATAAATGCTCTTACCTCATGTGCTTTTAAACCCAAAGGAGCTATTAAACTGTCACACACTTCATACATGTCCAGTTTTTGTATTTTTACTTTGAATCCTTACCACATACTTCATTTTTTCATTTTCTTCTGCCTTCTTTTCTGCTACTCCACATTTGCCTTCATTTACTTTCTTTGCATATGTTTTCTTTCCCATCTCACTACTACTCTTCAGGACTGTGTCTGCATCCTCCTTTTGTATTTTCTCCATAATGCCGTCCCAGGAAACATCTCCTTCATTTTCTGGCTCACTCTGTACCACCATTTCTTTAAGTAAAATCACCATGAAACACTCCTGACTGGTGGGTTGTAATTATACATCCATCATTTGCTGACTCACCTCCAAACAGGTTTCTTCGAAACATTTCCTCAGAAACATGCACACATTCTCTGGTCTCTAAATTTGCCCTCAATTTCATTTTTTTCCAGTATTCCATCATCTCCTTCTCCCTCCATCTGCCTCCCAGTTTCTCCAGGCCACCTCTTCACCTAGAATTGGAGCAGGAAGTCTTCCTCTAAAATGGTTCCCACTTACAACAATGATGAGTAGTTTTTTTGGTTAGATGAGACTTTTACACACGCACATACACAAATATACACACACTTTATACAATACCAGTTGAATTCATATTATGAACACTCCCCCACCCTTTTTCCACAACTAAGTGTACTTAAGAATTTCTGCCAGAACCCATTTGCCATTAAACTTAATTTCATTCAGTCTTTTTGTCCATAATATCTATGACAAAATATAATTAATTTTCATGTCTTGTTGTTTCTTTGCACCATAAAAAACATATTCAATCATATCCATGTTAATCTGCTGTGTTTCTGTAAAACCCTCAGACATTTTGTATTGACATATTTCCTCTCATAATTGTTTTTAAACTTTCTCACATTTCAAAAACAATTTCTGTAGTCTAGAATTCCCCACAATAAATTGCACATTCTGTCCTGTTTTCTTTTATAAGGCATATTTGCCTTGACAGGTAGCTTACTTATAGACAGCCACCACATAAAGTCTTTGCATTCATGTGTATTTTTGTATCATTTATATCTTGTTAATATAGCTTTCTTTTTTCTCATTTCTATATGCGTCCAAGGATTAACAAAGTAATACTGAGTCAATGTTTATATATCATACTTTTCTATTTCTTTCACTCACATTTAATTTCAGTTACCATAATAATATTTTGTTTTGATATTCCTTTATCTCATTCGTAATACCCTTTAATCTTTTTATTTCCATTTTCCCACCAACTCTGATATTTATAACATAATATAGATCAATTTTTTACATTGTTTTGTATGACCAACTAAAGCTATATATAAATTCAAAGATGCAGCGTGCACAACTGGATTTATTAAGCCCAATCCTCCTTGTTCTACTTTCATACACAGAACTCCACCTTTAACTGGGTTCAGTTTTAACCCCCATATAAATGCAAATATAACAGACATGATTTCTCTTTAATAATGTAATGGTATCATGCATGTATTAGCTACATATGCTATTTTACCCATAATGATGAAATTAAATACACTTTCCTTCTGTATGCCAACCTATACATTTTCTAAAAAATACATATTTCTTTTATTGCTTGTATTTTTTCCCATTGTTTTTCTTTATAAACACTAACTATTCCTAATATATCTATATATTCTTCCTTAAACTTTGTCTCCTAGATTTCCTTTCAGTCCAGAAGCCTTACATTTTTTATTTACACATAGACAAACAGTTTAGTTTTTTTTACTTATTTTCTCAATCCACTGTTTTTCATTACTAACACAATGTCATCTGCATATGTGTACATTAAAGGTAGTTGTATTTAATTTACTATCTTATAACCTACCATATATGTCATTTGAGTAATCTTAGTGACTATTGTGTTAATAAGTAAAGCAAAGATGATACCGCTGACAGAATGTAAAATAAGACAGGGATCTCTCATTTTTCTCTTTTTGCTTATCCATCCATTCACATTCAGTTTAACATTGTTTCTATCATATCCTGATTCGATTACATGTATTATTTTTTTTAACTATATTATATGCTTCTAAAATGTCCCATAATGAATCATGCTGTATTTTGTCAAATGTTTCAAGTCTCCTATCATAATTTTTGCTTCTACTTTTTTATATCTGTAATCTCTTATCAACCATAATATGTCCCGACTTCCTTTCCTCTTTCTACTGAATACTGCTTGATCAAATAATTTGTCTTAGTTTTATTTTATTCTCTTACTTATAATTCTGATGAATGTTTTGTAATCTGTATTACTTAATACAACTGGTCTCTAGTTCTTTACATCATCCCTTTCCATGTAAATACTACAGTACCTATACATATTTCCTTATTATACCCAATTTAACCATTCATTTAATATTTCTACAAATACAAGTTTCTGCCAGTTTCCCGTCTTTATACATATATTTAAAACAATCCAATCCTGTAGCCGTATTCATATGGATTTCTTTTAATAGTTCGTTTAGTTCCTCCATCATATTTTTTCTAAAATTTTATTATCTTTTTGACTTAATTTGCGGAGATCATATTTTTGACTTTTTATTTCTTTCTTAACAAAAGACTGTATTAGATACTCCTTAATTATCTCACATATTCATTGTTGCATTGTTACTTTCTTTCCTTATTTTTCAATTCCCTTACTACTTTATTTTCTTTTATAAGTTTATTTAAATACAGTGCTGCTACTTCTTTTTTCCCTTGCAGACAATATCTTTGTATGTATAACAGATTAATGTTCTTTTGATTTATTTCATATACAATGGATATAAAAAGTTTACACAACCCTGTTAAAATGACATTTTTTATTTATATCCCAAAAACTAAGACAACGATAAATCATTGCAAAACTCTTCCCACCTTTAATGTGACCTATAACCCGTACAATTCAATTGAAAAACCAACAAATCTGTTAGGGGAAAATTTATAAAAAATAAAAAATGTACAATAAACTGGCTGCTTAAGTGTACACACCACTAAACTAATACTTTGTTGAAGCACCTTTCGATTTAATTACAGCATTCAGTCTTTTGGGGTAGGAGTCTATCAGTATAGCACATCTTGACTTGGCAATATTTGCCCACTCTTCTTTGCAAAAGTTCTTCAAATCTGTCAGATTGTGAGGATATCTCTTGTTCACAGCCCTCTTCAGTTCGCCCCACTGGATTTTCTATTGGTCTGGGATCTGGCTGGGCCAATCCAAAACTTTAATTTACTTCTGATGAAGCCATACTTTTGCTGATTTGGATGTATGCTTGGGGTCACTGTCGTATTGAAAGGTGAAATTCCTCTCCATCTTCAGCTTCTAGCAGACCCCTGAAGGTTTTTGGCCAAAAGTGCCTGGTATTTGAAATGGTTCATAACTCCCTTCACCTTGACTAAAGCCCCAGTTCCAGCTTCACCATGGAGATGGTGTTCTTTTGGTGATGTGAAGTGTTGTTTTTGTGCCAAACGTACCTTTTGGAATTGTGGTCAAAAAGTTCAACTTTGGTCTCATCGGACCATAAAACATTTTCAACACATGCTTTTGGGAGACTTCATGTATTGTTTTGCAAATTTTAGCCAGGCCTGGATGTTTTTCTGTGTAAGAAAAGGCTTCTGTCTTGCAAACCTACCCCATAACCCAGACATATGGAGAATACTGGAGACTGTTGTCACATGTAGTACACAACCAGTATTTGCAAGAAATTCCTGCAGCTCCTTCAGTGTTGCCGTAGATCTCTTGGCAGCCTCCCTAACCAGTTTTTGTCTCATCTTCTCATCAATTCTGGAGGGACGTCCAGTTCTTTGCAATGTCACTACTGTCCCATATTTTCTCCACTTTTTGATGACCATCTTCACTGTGTTCCATAGTACAGCCAATGCTGTGGAAATTTTTTGTACCCTTCTACTGACTGATACTTTTCAACAATGAGATCCCTTTGATGCTCTGTAAGCTCTCTGCGAACCATGGCTTTTGCTGTAGCAGGCAACTGAGTAAATATCAGGAAAATCTTACTAGGACAGTTGAACTTTATTTGGGGTTAATCAGACTCTCTTTAATTGATGGCAGGTGTGTACCAAAGAAGGCTGTTAAAGCACCTTTTGATTTAATTACAGCATTCAAAGTATTAGTTTAAGCAACCAGCTTATTGCAAATTTTTTTATTTTTTTTATATTTTTCCTCTAACAGATTTGTTTTCACTTGAATTGTAAAGGTCATAGGTCGCGTTAAAGGTGGACAAAGTTTTGAAATGATTTACTGTGGTTTACTTTTTTAAAATCACAAAAACCTGGCATTTTAACAGGGGTGTGTAAACTTATATCCACTGTAATTCTTTTTCCTTTTCATAAAAAGTCCCCTTGTCTTACAGCAATTCTCAAAATAAAACTTGAGTTAATGCTTTATATTCCATTTTTGCTCGTTTCTTCTTATTCTATAAATCTTTCAAGAAAGATTTCTTGTACTTTTCTTTAAAACTTATCAACTTGTCCACTTATTGTAAAATATTGTCCACTTATTGTAAAATATTCTCATATCTATATGATTTTCCCATAATTCATTTCTTTCATATCATCTTGTTTCAAGTCTTTCATTTAACCTTTTAATTCCTTTACCTATGCTTATATATTCTTCTTTTTCATGTACCTTTAACCATATTATCTATATGACCTGAGAATCCTGACTGCTTTATCCCTTTCTGTATAATTTTCTTTTATAAGAAAGCAGTCGTGCAGCGGTTAGCGTTGTCGCCTCACAGCAAAAGGTTCTCCCGTTCGATTCTCGGCTGGAGCACCTTCTGTGTGGAGTTTGCATGCCCCCACCCTGCGAACGAGTGACGTTAAAGGCATGCAGGTAGGTGAGAGTGTGAATGGGCGTGCCTTCGATGAAGGTTGGGCATCGGGCTGGCAACTTGGCTCCGTAAAATCCACTGCCAATCATAAGCAGACTGGAGTTCCGCTGTGGCGATCCCTAACCGGGAAAAGCCAAAAGAAATACATACATATATATATATATATATATATACATACACACACATACACACATACACTTGTACACACACACACACACACACACACTTGTACACACACACACACAGAGCGCACCTTGCAGAGGAACCCATGCTATACAAAACCAATACAACATCCAATATGGATAATACTGCTAATTTAAAAAAAAAATAGAACCCGGCAAAATTATAAAGTAGACATAGTGCACAACAAACCACAATAAATAGTCACCCAGCATCTTTTTTTTCAGACTGCTATGCCCCTCTACAATCTCCATGGTGGTGATTCTTACCAAATCAAAGAGAAAAAGTAGTTATGTATTCACTATAACGATCTAAGTTTGTAGTCCATCTCACCCTTCATTCTTACATGTGGGTTCGGAGCCGATCCTCAGCTCAAACTCGGTCCATTACAAAGCTCTAAGTCGGCTCGTGGCAAGGTCGGTATGCCAGAATGCAGTGGTATCAATCCTCAGATCTTGTTTGCTGCTAGCCATAACAGAAATCGTTATACTGTACACTCAGGTAAAAGAGAAACAATAGTGAAAGGCTTCTAACATAAGGAAGGATCAAAATTTCCTACCAGGTCCTCTAGGACTATATGGACTGGGGTAGGTGGGTGGGTTCCTAAGAATGAAGGGCGAGATGGACTACAAACACAGAACGGTATGGCGAGTACATAACTTCTTTGTTAAGTAGTCCAATTTCACCTTCATTCTTACATGTGGGACAATGTCCCTAGCACCTTTTTCTCAGGTGGCTCACGGGAATACACTCTTGAGCACCATGTAACCAAAGGAAGTTCTGTCCCTGGAGGCCAAGTCAACTTTGTAATGGGTAATAAAAGTATGTGGGTTTGCCCAAGTTGTGATTGCATAAATACTGTCCATTGAAATCCTGGCTTGAAAGATAGTGAATGTTGCTACTGATCTGGTTGATTGACCTCTAACTCTGAAGGGGAGTTCCTTGTTATTGGAAGTGTATATAAAAGTTATGCAATTAGAAAGTCAATTAGATAATGTGATTTTAGAGACTGGCATACCCTTTCTTGCTTTCGAAAAGGATATGAATAACTGGTCTGACTTCCTGACCTCTTTAGTTCTGTGGAGGTAGAACCTCAGTTGCCTATGCACATCAAGTTGGTGAAGTCTGTATTCTGTCTTGTTAGTATACTTAGGGAAAAATACTGGAAATTCAATAGTTTGGTTAATATTGGATTGGGAGCAAATGTTAGGGACAAAGGAAGGGTTAGTTCAAAGAGACACCCTGTCTTTATGGAAGATCAAATAAGGAGGCATGACTGAAAGCACTTGTAGCTCTGAAATTCTTATAGCTGAGGTTATGGCTACCAGAAGGTTCATTTTCCAAGACAGGAACTTTAAATCGCAAGTGGATGAAAGTTAAAAGGGTGGTGAGGTCAAGTGCGAAAGGACAAAATTTAAATCCCAAGGAGGGACAGGTTCTTTAAATGGAGGTCTCAGTAACGAAGTACCTTTCAAAAAGGCTTTACACAGTCTGTGTGCCATCGTGTTAGGTGTATGCTGTCCTAAGTGGAAAGTGGAGGTAGCTGCTAGCTGAACTTTAATTGTGGCAGCGGCTGAGCTTTGTTGGAAGAGTTCTGAAAGAAAGTCTAAAATTGACGAAATTGGGGCAGTGAAGGGATCTATGTTTCTGGTCTGCGCCCAAAAAGAAAATCTTTTTCATTTACTAGCATATAGTTTTCTGGTGAAAGCTTATGAGAAGATAGCACAATGGGTTTGTTTGTTCTGATTTCCTGCTAAGGAGTGCATCACATAACTTGTTTGCAGTTAAAAGCACTCTCTAGAGTCTCCTTGACCCTTTATCAGTTTTAAACATTTCTGCAGTTTTTTTTCTATCTAAGTAGTGTAGCATTGTCCATAGTCAGTCTTGTGTTTTGGGGCTTGTTAGTAGAGGCTGTGTGTCTGAGCACATGTTCCAGGCCATCATTGCTTAGCCAAAGCCAGTATAGCATTTCAGTGAGAGTGAATTGTTTGTGGTCATTGGCTGACAGGGGTTGCCTGGACTACGGCTTGGAATAAGCACCTCATTGGTTCTTTCAAGCTTTTTTTTAAAGTTCTTTTAGGATTCAACTTGGTTACTTAAGAAGTTAACTTGTGAGTGTTTCTGCCATTTCACATTGAGCTAATCGGAGGAAGTCTGAGGAAGGGCTCTGAGCCAACTAATCTGTGATATATAGCATTAAGTATCCTGTTTATTTGCTTATTTCCGAGTTATTTATAGCACTTTTATTGTCTGCATATACTTTGCTAGCTAGTTTCACTGTGTGTGAGGTATTAACTAGAAATTTTCTACAATTGTTAAGCATTTTGTTGGGTTTGTTTGTGGTTTCCCACCCTCTCTCCCGGTTGGTATCTTGTTTGTATACTTTGCAGTTGCCCGGCCCTACTCTAAATTTAATCTTGGACACTCCTCCCAGTCTAGTGTCATTACCTCATTCTACCTAATCCAGGGAGAACATTTGAGAAGGCCAACCCAGTTAGTTTCTACTCCTCCATTCCCCTTTACAAAAAAAAAAAAAAAAAAAAAAAAAAAAAAATTCCTAAGCTTGTTTCCTGCCTTTCTTGTAAGTCATCTAGTCCAGATACAGACTGGCTGTATCCAGGACCGTTTGTAAGCTTCTGAGCCCCCAAGCCTTTCTGTATTGGAGGGAAGCCTTCTAGCTTAATTTTGTTTCTTGGAACTAGCCAGTTTTCTAATTTCAGCACTCAAATCTGTTTCTCTGAGCTCAGCACTTGTTCAGAACTCATTGTAAGCACTAAATAAGCTACAAATTAATACAGCACTCAACTTTCCTCACTTGCCTAGAGGAAAACAATTTTTACTACTTAATACATAAGCACCTATCCAGGCATGTCTAAGGGTCAGCTCCCAGTGTTTTCTCCTGTCTACCTGATGAATCTGGGCATCTTGGGGCAATGCAGCAATTGCCTCATGTACACAGACAACCCTCTCCTCCTACCACCCAACACTACAACCTGTGAGAGATGCATTTATATAGCCAAAGTGGAAGCAAAGCTCTCTTCACCCAAGACTGGACTAGACAGTCAAGAGGAGAAGGTAAACACTTGCACCACACCACACTCATTACATAGTCCCTGAAAACCTACACCACCAAAACACACACATAGAAACACAAAACACACACCTACATTCATGGAGGCTCTCAAAAAAAAAAAAAAATCTACCCAAGCAACAGGGATCTCCAAAGCAGAAACGCAAGCAACTTCCACCCCCCAACACAACCCAAATGACTCATAGCCCATAAACTCAGTGTGCCACTCAACCACAGCCCATAAGGCACAACAATGTACCCAACACTCTAGCCTAGTGAGTGGAACATCAGTGTGCCTGACCATAGAGTCACCTGTGACTAAACAAGGAGAAAGTTACTGTCAGCTATCTGTCAGGTGCCAGGATCCGTCACATAATGCATGCACTTAGGTCACTCCACAACAAGTACAAATATGACTCTGTCATTGTCCATGTTGGTGTGAATGACCGGAGACGTACCTCCCTGGACTACATGAAAAGAAATACGGGGGGGGAGTTGTCTAATCTTGTAGCCCAGGCAGGTATGACCCTAGCCCTGAGTAGCATCCTGCCATCAACCAGAATGATACCACAGTACAAGGACAAAATGATTGACTTCAACAATTGGCTAAGCTTCTGGTGTCATTCTAAGGGGATCCAGTATCTGTCTGCCTGGGATGACACTATCGACAAACCACAATGCTTTGCCAGAGATGGCCTGCACCTGTCACCCTTGCGATTCCGGATACTGGCTAAGGCTCTTGCCACCCCTATAGTGCCTTTTTTAGGTAAGATTCAAATGACAAATTCACCACCATACCAGGTACAAGCAAGCAAAACCCGAGGGTAATGCTACTTAATGCTAGAAGTCTAAACCTCAGAATGCACTCACTCGAGGCACTCCTTAAAAAGTAGAACATCGACATCTGTGCAGTGACGGAGACCTGGCTCAAGTCTCCAGAGAGCACCCCTGCATTACCAGGCTACAATTCATACCACACCTTTTGGCCACCTAACCTGGACCGAAGCACTAAAGGCGGAGGCGTGTCCATATTCATTAAGGATATCCACACCTCCAGGCTAGTTACTCAGCATAATGCATCCGAGATTATCCAAGTGCAACTAACTCTGGGCAAGACCGCAATCTAAACTGCAGCTTGCTACAGATCCCCCACCAAGCCCCAAGATTCCCACTCCTCATTTCTTGATACATTGGAAAATATTAGGGTACAACCTAACACCCTATTAATGGGCGATTTCAACTACCCCACCATTAACTGGGAAAACTACTCATGTACCAAAAACTCTTTAACTCAATGTTTTCTGGAATTCATAAATTCCAACGCCTTGGATCAACTTATCAACACCACCACCAAGGGCAGCAATATCCTAGACCTGGTCATTACCAACATAGGCAACCGGTGTTCCACACCAGAGGTCAATTCCTCGTTGGTCAGATCCGACCACAAGCAAATCACCCTAGACATCCACATCCCACCCCTACCCCCATTAGGGAAACCACTGTAAAACATTTTTCCAAAGCCAACTTCATGCTTCTTAAGACAGAAGTGGCTAACTTCACGACACAGATGCTGACGGACAATAGAGGTATGACTGCTGAATCCTATACAATTGCACTTTATAAGCACTTACACGAGTGCATGGATCGCGCAATCCCCAACAGAACCAAGATGCTATCCTCAAAAAAAAAAAAAGGAAGCCAATCTGGTGGTCTCCTGCCATAAACAAACTCTACAACAGAAGAAACTGTTGCAAAAAAAAAAAAAGGAGTAAAATCCCATGATTGGAGGAACTTCATAGTAAGCCTCAGTTAGAAGCTGAGATCCCTCATAAAATCCTCCAAAGCTAGTTATGAAAACAAAATCGCCACTGATTCTAAAGACAACCGCAAAGCATTCTACACCTATGTCAAGAATCTCAATGGCAACTTTCAGATATGCTCAGAGTTACAGCACAATGGCACTAAATATACAGAACCAACTGATATTGCCAACATCTTGGCAGATAGGTTCAGTGCTAACTTTACCCCTCTCTCATCCCCTAAAGGGCTAACTTTACCCCTCTCTCATCCCCTAAAGGGCCCATCTCTATACCGTAAGAATGCAAAGTTCCTGTAATCACGGCTGCATAGGTAAAAAAAACACACTCTCCAAAGTCAAGAACACAGCATCCTTGGGACCTGACAACATCCCAGGCTGCGTTCTACATGAACTACGGAACGAACTGGCACCCCACCTAAGTACCATGTTCAATCATAGCCTCACCTCAGGTTTTGTGCCCACTGAATGGCGCACAGCAACGATTATCCCACTCCACAAAGGAGGAGCCACCACAGACCCCGGGAACTACCACCCCATTAGCCTGACGAGCCTGGTCTGCAAGGCTATGGAACGTATCATCATGGAACTTATAAACAATGACATTGATAATCTCCAAACTCTGGACCCTACCCAGTTCGGGTTTGTAAAAGGCAGATCATGTCTCCTAAACCTGACAGACTTCTTTGAAGCGGTCACCAAAGCCGTAGATGAGGGTAAGGTGGTTCACACAGCCTATCTAGATCTCGCCAAGGCTTTCAACACCATCCCCCACTCTGGAGTTACAGATAAACTCACTAAACTAGGTATAAATCCCTATGTCACAAAATGCGTTGCCAACTGGCTCACTGACTGAACCCACACTGTGAAAGCAGCGGACTCTAAATCCAACTTCAGACCAGTGACAAATGGAGTACCATAGGATTCAGTCCTAGGTCCTCTCCTGTTTGCTATCTACTTCTCTGAAGTACAGGCTAACACAGAAGGTCTTAGGCTAACAAAGTTTGCGGATGACTGCAAACTAGGAGCCATAATCAAAACTCCTAACGATGTGGACATCCTACAAAAGAGCCTCATGGAGACAGATGCCTGGTGTCAAAGCCATGGCCTCAAGCTCAATGACAAAAAGTGCACTGTCATCCCTTTTGGTAAAAACTCTGTATCCATGAACTACCACATAGGCAGTAGTCTTACTTAACAACTAAAGTGTGATGAGAGACCTTGGGACACAGGTGGACAGTAGTCTCTCCTTTGATAATCACCTCACCACAGTAGTCAGGAATATGTGACACACCTCATCACAAAAGGTTTCTCATCCAGGAAAAAAAAAAGAGGCCACTGTTCCCCCTCTACTCATCACTCATTAGACCCAGTATAGAGTACAACTCCCCTTTTGGTATGTACCTCACAAGACATCTACAACAACTGGAAAGGCCACAGAAATACCTCACAAAGAGGATTACCGGCCTCAAACAGATGCCCTACGCAGGCCATCTAAAAAAACTCCAGCTTTACTCTGTCGCATACCGTATACTCAGAGGTGATCTCTGCCTAACATACAAAGCTATGTCAAACCCAGAGCTGTTGGACATGCTCCACTTAAAGAAATCCCAATCCCTCCGAGCTACACGCTCTGGGGTCCTAAACCTTGTCACTACAATAAAAAGAACATGCTGGAGGGATAGATTCCTGTCCCAGAGACTTCCCATACTCTGGAACAAACTACCTATCAATATCAAACAAAGTTCCTCATTAGCACTCTTCAAGAAAAATCTTGATGATTGGATGGGAGATAGGAAATTCACCCCGGAGATCACTTCTGTGGGTCTGCTTGACAGGGGCACAGGAAAATAATTTTCTTGGGTGGCAAAAACCAGGGTACCATTTGACTAGACTTATATAGGCCCTAGGACCAAAAGCCTAGTAACTACCTATGAACCTATGTTTTACTGCTAGAGTGAAATCCTGAAGCCTGCCTAAGGATGGAATTGGAGCAGCCAAGGTGTCAAGTTGAGAGTATGGTGAGATAGACTGAATGTTCCTGACATACGTGTCAGCAGATCTGGAAATGGGTCCAGAATCCATGGATCCTACAGTAGATGAGGCCTGAGGCCAGTATGGAGCAATGAGAATCATCTTGCTTCCCAAGGATTTTGCTTTCTGAATGACTTTTGATATGAGGGGAAACGGGGGAAAAGCATACAGAAGTCCTGAGGGTCAACTGTGAACAAGTGCATCTCTCTCGGTGTCTCCCCCGGAGGGGGGATCAGGGCAAAGTAGCTGCTGCATTTGGCGTTCATAGGGGTGGCAAAAAGATCGCAGCAAGGCTGACCCCATTTGTGGACGATCTCTTCCGCTACGTTTCAATTCAGAGACCACTCGTGTGGCATCAAAATTGCCCTGCTGAGCTTGTCTGCTATCACATTGGACTTTCCCGGGATGTGCGGTGCAGCTAGAAAGCATTGGGAGGATATTGCCTACTGCCAAACCCTCATAGCCTCTCGACAAAGTGGGTATGATCTGGTTCCTCCTTGTTTGTTTATATACCATACCACTGACATATTGTCTGACTGGATTGCAATCTTCCCTAGAGGTAGAGAGATGTGGAGTGCATGGAACACCAGAAGCACTGTTCTCATCTCTAGAACACTGATTTGTAAATGGGCCTCGTGTTCCTGCCATATGCCTTGGGTTGTCTTTCCCAGGTAATACCCCCCCCACCCTATCTGGGAAGCATCCGTGGTCACAGTGGCAACAGGTTGAAGTGGAATGAATGGTCTCCCAATGGTTAAGTCGTTGGACTGAATCAACCAATGAAGAGCCTTCTTGCAAGTTTCTGCTTTTATGATTGGATGAGACAGAGGAAGTTCCTGAAGCAACCACTGGGAGAAGAGTAACCACTGTAGGATTCTCATATGCATCCTGGCTAACAAGGGTTATGGTTGAGCCCATTGTTCCCACTAGTTTGAGCACTACCTTTGCTTTGACCTTGTGTTTGGGAAGAAAGAGCAATATCTTTTGTCGGAGATTCGCAATTCTGTCGGTGGGGAGGCACGCCATCATCGAAATGGTGTCTGTTTCTGTGCCTATAAAAGTAACATGTTGACAGGGTGACAAGGTAGATTTTTGCAAGTTTATTGTAATGCCTAGCTGAGCACAAACTTGTAAAGTCGTGCCTCTGGCTTGTTGAAGTAGATGCTTGATGGTGGCAGTCAGAAGCCAGTCATCCAGGTACGGAAGCACTCAATCAAAAATGTCTCAAGTGAGCTGTTACTACCACCATGCATTTAGTGAACACTCTGAGGGCTGTAGTGAGACCAAAGGGCAAAGCACAAAACTGATAGTGACTGGCTCCCGGCTAGAAGCCTAAGTGACTCCTCGATGCTCTGTCCATTTTTATGTGGTAGTACGCATCTTGGAGGCCAACTGAGCGCATCCAATTGTCTTTCCCTAAAAGGGGGAGTATAGACTCCAGTGTCACCATTCACAACTTAAGACTTCTTTACTGATTCGTTTAGTTTGCGGAGATCCAATATGGGCCTCCAGTCCCCTGTTCTTTTTAGCATTAAAAAGAATCTCTAGTAAGTTCCGAATCTTATCTGGTCTGCAAGGACGGACTGGATGACTTTTGTTTAGCAACTTTTGAATCTCTACAGTTGCTTGATCCCTGTCCGAGGAGGGGGGTAAGGAGAAAGGTATGGAGTACCCTCTGGATATCATGTTTTGTACCGAACTCGTCTTTTGTGATATTGTGCCAGGCTTCTGGGTACAAAGATAAACGTCCCCCAACTGGCTTCAGAGTAGCACAGTCGGGCCTCCTTTCAGGAGCTCTGATAAGGACGTACATGAAAGGAATCACGGTTGCTCTGGTTGTGCGGACCCCCCTCTGCCTGTAGGACAGCATCTACCATTATTTCCTCCCCCTCTGCCATTGGGGAAGGAATCACCTCGTGTGTCTGAGAAAAATCTCTGGGATTTCTTGAACCACATCTTCCCATTTTTCTGCCCTTTAGGATAAGGTCTTGAAGGGATGGAAAAACGTACTCCAATGGCACAGACAAGAGTTTTCCCTTCCTGCTCGCATCTGGTGAGTATATCCTTAACTTTTGGTCCAAACAGTGAGGAACCGTCAAAAGGGGCATTTGTAAAGGTAGACCTAAAGAGTTCTGCAAAGTTACACAAGCGCATCCAGGAGGGTCTCCTCAGGGAAACTCCTGAACCCACTGCCCTACTCGCTCCATCTGCTGCGTATGATATCAGCCTCATAGATGAGTTCACAATGGAGTTTATGGTGGATAACTGAGTGGTAACCTTTTCTGGTACCCCCTTAGTTGAAGTATGTTGTAGAGTATCTCCTAGCTCCTTCAGATTATCTCTCTGAAGCCTTGTAAAATGCGCAAGATAATTCAGCGATCTAAGGGTAAAAGCCGCTGAAGAAAAAACACGCTTCCCATATCTGTCCATCGTTCGGGACTCCTTATTTGGCAGATGGATAGATAAAGATGTCTCTGCAAGCTCCTTCTAGGTGGCTATTGCCACTACCATAGCATCTACCAACATACCTTTTGTCAAGAAATCCTCTTCCTTAGGGGCTGAGTAAAATTTGTTTACCCTTTTAGGGACTGGTTCTATGGTGTCAGGGGATTCCCACGCCTTTTGACTGACCAAGTCCATGAGCTCATCAAAAGGTGGAGACACCCAAGAGGCTGAAAGCTGAGATCCGAAAGCCTTCAGGTACACAGACTCCTCATCAGAAGGGGGTGATTGTAGAACAGCTGCCTATCTGCTTTAGGATCTTGAGGATATCTACAAAGGAGATATCATCAGAGGACGACCATGGGGACCCTTCTGACTCCTCGAGGTCAGTGTCAGTGAAAGACTCATCAGGGGAGTCTACATACTTCCTCTTGCATGTTTTCTTCTGAGGAGGCTCCTCAGAAGGGTATTCTGGGGAGGTCTCGGAAGAACGGGGAACACCGAAAGGGTGTTCCTGAGGCTGCGGATCTCTACTGTCCTGTGGATAGGGTGTCACCAAGACAGCAACCAGTGCTTTTGGGGGTAAGACCATCAGCATCCTTGCATAGAGCTGTAGATTTGGCCAGCACACTCATCAGCTCGAAGGCAGACGTCCCCTCCCCCCCCGGCTCAGAGGACACCACCGGTTCCGAAGAAGCAGAGGTAACTCCCAGTTCCAAGGAGATCGGCTCTGACACTGATGCTGGAGGAGAGCTCAGGCGAGCCAAAGCACCGAGAGGTAGACTCGGAATTGAAGAGGCTCAGGTCCGAGAATCCCCCTCGGGGCAGAGTGGTGAACTTTGGCTCCTAGACACTACAGATGGCACCTACAGTGTCGGAGCAGATATCAGCTCCGAAAAAGCCACTTGGGGAGCCAGAGCCGAAGGTTCTACTACAAGCAGTACTGAATATTCTGGCTCTGATAGACCGGAATGGCTCGGAGGAGGAACAATAGCGGTTGACAAGGACTTGGGTGGCTCCAAGGCCAGTTGGGCAGGAGCCAAGAGCAAATTTGCCAGCCCTGGCACCTTCACGCGTCTGCGCACCACCCTCTCCATCCGATAGGCTCCTAGAGGACCTGGAAGAAAGGATTGGAGAACGAGATCTCTGAAAAATAGGTGATCTCAATGTAGGGGAGACCAGTGGGATATCCACCGACTAGCTCCGAGATACAGAATCTTTTTTCGGCTCTGAAATACTTGGGGCTGATATAGGCATATCATTCGTAATAACCTCAATCGGTTCCGAAGGCAGTGGAGCCGATGAGGTGAGAGCCTTGGTGGTTTTTGAGATTTTTTCAGGAGGTCCAGATTTCTTGGAGGACACTGGAGAACACCTTTTCAAATTCTTTTCTTTCCTGCTAGAAGTAGACCTTGCAGATTGTGAGGAGGAAGAACTACCCAAATCTTCTTCAAAGGATGGTTTGAGGAGACCTTTCAATATCAACTTGTTTTTCCTTTCTTGAAGGACTCTCGAACTAAAGGCATGACAAAAAGTACAAGTCTCCTGCAAGTGAATGGCCCCCAAACAGTATACGCATACACTATATGCCCGTCTGTTATGGACATTTTCTGCATGCAATTTTGGCGTTTTTTAAAACTCGAAGGTTTATGGTCCTTTTCTTTAGACAGAACTGCTGAAAAAACAACGCTAAGGGACAAGGAAGAATTAGTTAAGTCCTCTAAAACAGAGCTTAACTATTGGGGGGGGGGAGAACAAGCACACCACAGGAAAACCAAAGAGAGGACTAGGTACTCTAACTTAAACAGGCCTAGCCCCACTCAAAAAAGGGAGCACAGCACACAATAAAGGCAAGGTTAGAGTAACAGAGGACTAGGTGCTCTAACTTAAAGGGGCCTAGCCCTGTAGAACAGAAAGGAAATACCACTGAAGGAGAAAGGCAATAAGAAAGGACTAGGTCCTCTAACTTAAATGGGCCTAGCCCTTGAACAAAACGCTTCATTAAGACAGCTAGCCTAAGGAAATACAACACACAAGGCACTAGGCTAAATAGCAAAACAACAGACTAAATAACAGCAAGACCTGTAATTCAAACTCACACTATAAAACTAGAAACGAGCCAACAAGGAATCAACAGTAAATACTAAATATAGATACACTTACTACCACTACGGGATACCAACAGGCCCGCGGAAAAATGACGGCCAAACAGTTGACAAAATCAGCAGCAACAATTTAGAATAAAGTAATGTAACAGTAATGCTACCTATATTCTAAATAACAATATTCTAACTAATAACTAACAACCAAGAGAAAAACAGTTTGCAAATATGAAAAAATGTAGAAAAGATTTTAACTTGGCCACGGCCAATAAGAGCACTTCTGAACTCGTAAAGCGGTAAACAAGATCTGAGGATTGATAGCACTGCATTATGGGATACCTACCTTGCCACAAGCCAACTTAGAGACTTTGAGCTTTGTAATTGGCCAAATTGGAGCAGAGGATCAGCTCCGAACCCACATGTAAGAATGAAACTGCGATTGGACTACACAACATCAAATGATCCATTATGTGTAAATAGTTCTGCAAATAATGTTTACAGTTGTGTTATGAAGATTAATGAGAGGAAAGTCATGCTAAAGGAAAATTTTCTGGCACCTGTCTCTACGAACATAAAAATACCTGGCTGTATTAGTAAGAAGAGGCTTGTTCAACAAGCTACTGAATATAATAGAAAAGGCTGAGGGAAGCCCAGTCCAAAGAAAATTTTCCATTTGTGAAAGGGTCCTGGGTGTCAGGAATGGCAGCTCAGGAAGATAGAATCAACCATAGTGAAGGGTCATCTGAAGGAATACAGAAAGTGCTACCCTCAAGTACTATTTCCCCAGCAGTGTAATTTAGTTTGCATTACGTTAATTCACAAATCTTGGAAGAAACTGTCTTATTTCTGTTAGTTTTACACAGACTAGTGGTCACAGGTGTTTTAAGCTTCCACTACAAATTCAACACACACATCATGATGTTGTATATACATACATACAGTATGTCTGCATGCATATATGCACATTTCTTATCTCTGTCTATATATATATATATATATATATATATAGAGAGAGAGAGAGAGAGAGAGAGAGAGAGAGAGAGAGATCTACTTCACTAAACAGAAATCCCACTTCACTGACATTCATTTAACTGAGACCAACTCATTTCACTGAATCTCATTTCACAGCCAGCTTAAAATGCAAAATTTCACAAGACTAAATGAGAAACCATACACAAAAACTCACAAAACTGATGGCTACCTCTTTCCAAAACTTAAAAACTGCTTATATATCCTGTTAAGAAAAAACAGACAATGTAAAACCAACTATGCCCCCCACACACCCCCTAACTATGTATACCAACTCCAAGTCGCACTACAGTGGGGAAAAGGGCATATACCTTTTACGTGCCTCACAGTACCCTACACACTGCCACATCAAGTCTGTAGCTTACAATTCAGCTAAATGAGTTGCCAGTGTTGTGAACTTTAGGTGATTTGGTCTCAGTGAAATGAATGAGAAATGGGATTTCGATGAAGTGGACACAGAAAAATATATAAATAAATACACACACACTAGCATGTGCATATACATCATGTACATATGTGTATATATACACACACACACACACACAATTATATATGCACACAGACCAATACTGTAAAATTGTATTAGGGATGAAAAGAACACACTTTACTGATGAACCTCAGCACTGGAAACTGCTACCAAGTTACAACAGGTAAATTTATTATACTGCAAATCACCATTCTGGTGGGGCCCCCTCCTCCACCCTACTAATGCTTGCTAACCCTAACTATAACTCCAACCCCAAACCTAAACCTTACCTTAGAAAAATCCTTTCCATAACACTACGGCTATTCTGACAAAACTAATACCCAACCACAGACTCAGAGACTGTTAAATGCAACAGTTTTCTTTCATTTTGCAAACTTATTTTTCCAATGTTGTGGATTCTTCACTGTTTTAATTTTTGAAATTCTGGCTTCGATAACCTGTGTTGCAATGCTTGTGCATTTCGATTAATCAACATATATATATATATATATATATATATATATATATATATATGTGTGTGTGTGTGTGTGTGCACTTTACCTACACACACTATATGTATACATACTTACACACAGAGAAAAAAGTTAGGTAATTACTGTAAGTAAACATTTAAAGAGTAGAATCCTACTCCATAATAAATTAGGGGCAGCAAGTACTAGGACTAGACTAAAACTTCCACAAGATGCAAAATACCCTCCTCCTATCCCACAATGCATCATAGTGCCAAGCCTCTCCTGATTTTGTCACGAGAGACATGAAAGGTACCTAAATTTAAAAAGGAAAGGAGGAGGAAACAGCATCAGCTGTGGTCATAGTGGGATCGATATGTTAGAGAGTACAGGCCTACTCTTACACAGCTCTACTGTTATGGCAAGTAAGTATTTTTGTGTGTGTGTTTTATGGAAGAGGTCCAACCTCCATAAAAGCATGATGGAGTCTCAAAAACATCCTCCTGAGTGGGCCTTCTTTTGAGAGCATACACTTGACAACAATGGCCTCAAATGAAGAGCCTGACTAGGACATCATATCCAGTTTACAGTACCTTGCAATATATTTGACAGCACACCAACTAGCCACTGCACATTTAGTTATTTATACATCGGCATTTGCTTACCGGGAAAGTCCAATTGTATAATTTCATCCCTTTCAGCAGAGGCCTGGGGAGAAAAGCTCCACAAATATAAGAACAGAAGATACAGTACACAGATATAAAGAAGAAAAATGCTGATGTATTACATTAAATTGTAAATACATAAACTGATACAAATATTAACATTAATGTGTCTAGAGCTGCACTTTGGGGGTGGGGCTGTGCAGGCAGCAAACCTCGCACTCCAGTGGAACAAGCCTCCAGTACTGCAGTGCAAGTATTAGGAAATTCGTTATGGCAAAGTTGTATGCACTCAATTATCTGGCCAAGGTTAGCTTGGAAGTTCTCTGCCCAAGTTTCCTTTCAACCTCTCAACATGAAATCTTAATGGTGCATGTCTATCGCAGAAGGAGATACTCTTCCTTACTGGAATACTCTGGGAAAAGCAAAAAATAATAGCCTGACTGGTTAAGGTTTACATGAGGCTACTTAGACTTTAAATAGGGATGGGGTGTTGAGTGGTACTCTCCATAAGAAATACCACATATGGAGGTTTGACAAGCAGCTGCATCATTTGTAAAACTCTGATTTTACTCATTTTATATGTTCTATGTTCTTTGTGCAAAATAGCTATGTTTATATAATTTTTTTATTATTTAATTATTATTTTTAATTTTTTACTATGCATCTGAAGCTTTTCTCCCCGGGCCTCAGCAGAAAATGGTCACCTTGTGTCCAGTTGGACTAACCGGATAAACAAATGGAAAATAAATAAATAAAATCTTTGCATTTCTAATGACCTTCTTTATGTCTTCCAAAATGGGTATTACAAACCAGTTGAAGCTTCAGGCATCGAAAGATTACAAGGTCAAATTCTCTAAAAACACACATATTCCGTGAGGAGGAGGTAAAGGATCCTTTAAGGAAGGTCTATGGATCAAAGGTTCTGCAAACCTTAAATAAGATCAGTAAAGAGCAGTATATTCCTGCACGACTGCTAGAAGGATGAAAGTGTACTCCAGCACAAAATCAAACACAAGGGGGATGAGAAAGCCAAGTCCTATCATTTTTGGATTTCAAAGGGGTCCACTCGTTTGGCAGTGGCATTTACAGAGAAGTCAGGTCTTTTTAGCTCTTGTTATAGGTTCATACTAGGTTCATACTAGGCTATCTGCCCAAGGGCATTTATAAGCCTAGCCCATAGTTATGTGGCTTTCGCCACCCCTTTAGTTTGAATAAAAACTAAGCCTATCATTTTTCTGTGCCTCTGTCAAGCAGTGACACTGAAGTAATCCCTGGGGTATATCTGCGATCTCCCATCCATTGGTCAAGATTCCTCTTGAACAAGTCCAGCGAGGTGCTCTGCCTCACATGTACCGGGATTTTGTTCCACAGCATAGGGAGTCTCTGGGTGATGTATCTGTCCCTCCAGCATGTTCTATTTATAACCGTGTCAAGGTTTAAGTCTCCCGCCCTTGTGGTTCTGAGGGATCTAGATTTTTTGAGGTGAAGCATATTCATCAAATCTGGGTTTGACATGGCCTTATATGTCAGGCACAGGTCACCTCTGAGCAAGCGGTATGAGACTGAATAGAGCTGGAGTTCTTTCAGTCGGGCAGCATAAGACATATTTTTGAGACCCTTTATCCTTTTGGTGAGGAACTTTTGGGGCCTTTCAAGCTGCATCAGGTGTCTGGACAGATACATTCCGAACAGGGCATTGTACTCAATCATAGGTCTAATGAGTGATGAGTACAGGGGGACGATGACCTCCCTTGATCTAGATGTGAATCCCTTCATGATCAGGTGGGCGATATAGAAGGTTTTCCTAACTACTTTAGCAACATGAGTGTCAAACGAAAGGCTACTGTCAACTTGGGTCCCCAGATCCCTGATGACTTTTTCTGTGCTCAGTGGATTGCCACCTATATGGTAGCTAGGGGTAACCTTGTTTTTCCCGAAGGGTATGACTATGCATTTTTTGGCATTTAACTTCAGGCCATGGCTCTGGCACCAGTTATCCGTTTCTGTGAGGCCCTTCTGGAGGATATCTGTGTCAGATGTGTTTTCGACTATGGCCCAGTTTGCAGTCATCTGCAAACTTTGTCAGCCATAACCCTCCTGTGTTTGCTTGTACTTCAGAAAAGTAGATGCCGAACAAGAGTGGACCCAGGACTGAGCCCTGTGGGACACCACTTGTGACAGGCTTTGAGTCTGACATGGCTCCAGCAACTCTGACCCTGTGGGTTCTGTCACTTAGCCAGTTTGCAACCCATCTTGTGATGTATGGGTTTACATTCAAGCTGATGAGTTTTTCGATGATACCTGAGTGGGGTATTGTGTCGAAGGCCTTTGCCAGGTCGAGGTAGGCTGTATGGACTGCCTTTCCCTCATCAATGGCCTTGGTGACTGTCTCGAAAAAGTCAACCAAGTTTAAGAGGCAGGATCTGCCTTTGACAAAGCCAAACTGGGTTGGATCCAAAGTCTGTTACAAGATGCATGGCCTGCATTAGCAAAGTAAAAGACCAGTTCCCCTTAAGAATCATTTGATTTTGTAGGGATCAGCTCCCTTTAAAACACTCCTACATAATTGCTCTAAAGAAACACTAAATCAGGGATTTATAAAAGGCTGTGTTTATGAAGAAGTTTGTCTGAACTAGAGTCAGAAGGCAGTTGCATGCTGTTAGAATAAAAAGTCAGCTGTTTGGGATAGACAAGATGTGTGCTTTCTGGAAAGGTGTATTTTATGCAACCTTAAAAAGGAGAGTGGTTGGGAGTCCAAAAAGAGATTCATTCTAGAACAGCATTAGAGATCAGCTTTCCTTTCTTTACTTTCCTCACTTTTCAACAGCAATCTAATTTCAGACCTACAAAATGAGAACGGTCTTATGTATGCACATTAGAGTCTTCAACAGAGCCAGCAAATTAATGAATGAACTTTAACTACTGTAAAACGATTTGCAAAACGTTTGACCCAAGTAGTGTAAAACAAACTCTGCTTATATACAAGTAAATCCATAATAATGCAGATACAACCAGGAGACACTCTCGGCCAAATTCATATCCCAGATTCAATGGTACTTCCTCTTCCTACTGTTATTCAAAGGTATTTAGGAATCTAACTAGATTAGCAGCCCCTTTTCCATTTGTACACTGAATACCAAATGCATACTGTTCTGAAATAAAACATAAGGAATGCATATGAAATCGTCTGCTTGCTTACATTTGAAATTCTCCATCATCTTTCTGTCCTTTCCAAACACCAACCTCTTCAAATCTTCAAAAAAAAAAAAAAATGAAAACAAAATAGACTTGTCTATCTTATCCCCCAAACTGAATACCATTGCTTAAATATCAGCAAAACAAGCTTCCAGTCAAATCCAGATCCACACTCATACTTCTCTTTTAAACTGATCAACACCATCACTACCCACTGTCTCACACTCCCAAACCAACCTACATCTTCAAAGAAGAAGAAAAGCTTCCTACAAAATCATACCCGCAACCTCGAACAATCCCTTTAATATGAAACCTCCTCAAAAATCATCAGTAACTAGAGCGTAAGTGCTCCTGTTTCAGTCCCCACCCCTAGGTTAATAGCACCGTAACACTCACGACTACTTCAATATAATTACTGATATATGACAATACATATTGGACGGCACAGTGGTGCAGGTAGTGTGTCGCCTCACAGCAAGAGGTTCTCTGATACAATTTTCAGCTGGAGTACCTTCTGTGCGGAGTCTGCATGTCTTCCCTGCGTTCGTGTGGGTTTTCTCCAGGTGCTCCAGTTTCCTCCCACATTCAAAGACATGCTAATGGAGCATTTCTCCCGGGCCTCCGCTGAAAATTGGCTTCGATCCAAGTCGGACTTTCCCGGTTAACAAATATTAAATAAATAAATAAATTACTTGCAAGACGACAGACATGCTGACTTTGCAGAATTCCCATAACTACTACCTCACCAGCACTACTCATTTGTCTTCTCACTGCATTTCTGTGCTACCTTTACAAGGTCTCATTTCAACCTCATCCTTCTGGCTTTCATAACCTCCACTCAGAAATCAATGATAAAAGTATGCAAAATTAAGGTGCACACCTATAGAAAACCAAGTAAGGTATTTTCTATCTAGTGGCACCAAACCTGTACCTTCAGCAGGACACATTTATTTAAGTAGTCTCAAAACTAACTTGTCCTGCTGACTATTTAGAAAGTACTTTCTAGCAAAGTATTTCTTTGACACAATTAAAGGAATCTATTAGCATGACATTTACTACACAACAAGCCAAATGACTAGTCCTATAGTGTTGAATACAGCTAGTAAAAGTTATGAAATGCAAATATTTTTCTGTAAACTGTAAGGCAATCTTTTAGTGCAATGTTCAGTACAGGTGTAATTTCTACCATCAAGCACGCATCATGCCTGAAAAGGGGCACAAGATCAATAAATGAACTGAATTAATTAATTGAAAAAAATAAGTGAAAGCTTGGAGGCAAGATATATTTTGTCCCTGTAAGTAGGACTTAAGACTGTGTTTCTGATGTGTCACAAAAACAAAGCAATTCAAAATTTGCCTTTGCTGACCTATTCTTGAAGCTCAGCAAATAATAGGCCACCCAGTTGTTGGGGTATTTAAAAAAAAACATTGCAAGATTTGCATTGGCAATTTAAGCTCAGTCACCTCTATGATTAAGAGAAACAAAACTAAGCCCAGCTAACAAAACTTTCATAATCTACCTTGGAGTTGCTTTAGTACAAAAATGACACGAATAGCTCTACACTTCTGTTATAGTTGGAAGAATTTAACTTCAGTTTTAGTTGAGAAGGCATAAAAATAACATGTACTAAAGAAGTGAAAGTGTTGCTGTCCTTAATGCTGATAGTGGCCAAACAAATTAAAAGCAAAAATGGAAATCCAAAGGCAAATCTTCAATGAAAGAGGTGAAAAAAGTGATTACAGAGATTAAAAATATGGAACCAATTATTATTAGACATCAGAAACAGAACTTTACAAGAAAAAAGTTTGCTGTGTGGGATGTTCTATTGGAATTTAAGCGTGAAAAATATTTTGGCATGGTATGATACCCAAGATCACTATCTGTTTAATACAGTACACTCCAACACAAGATGAAATGACATTGGTCCAGCTGTTAAGACTTTTAATATACTGTAAATAAAATAATATGATCACTGATTAATTCTCAATCTCAAAATTAGGTTGCAAATTGAAAAGAAATCCTTAAATTGTACAGGAAGGCGAGAACTATTAACTCTTCAGAATGAAGATAGTATAAAAATATTACCAAGAGAATGAAAAACACTAGGAGAACCTGTAAAGCAACTCATGAACAGAGATTAGGTTTTGAAGCAAACAACAATTTCAAATCCTTCGTTGACGTTCTCTGAAAAATTCACACACGAGACATCAATTCCAACATCAACAATCCCCAATTCCCTTATCTTGCCCCATCATTACAAAGCAGCGCGTCTTTAAAGTGTTATTCAAAACAAACAAACACTTATTCCATGGGCCCTGATAACACATCTGGGTGCTTATTATACAGAGCTTAACAGCCTCTCACCAAACGTCTCTTGAATTTGTTTAATTAGCCACACTCTACATAGCCATATCCTGACATACTGCTGTCAATGCCCCTTCACAAGGGAGACTCTACCAATGACCCTGGGAATCACAGACCAATCAGCCTTATGACTATTTTCTATAAAGTTACACAGCGTATCATAACTGATTAATTACATAATTAAAAATATCTCATTATGTTCAACCTCACAACAATTTGGTTTCATCAAAGGTAGATAATGCCAGTTACATATTATTCATTTCTTTGAGAGGGTTACACAGACTGTCAGCAGTGGTGATGCTGCTCATGCAGTTCATCTTCACCTAGCCAAAGCATTTGACACCATACCTCATTACAGATCTGTAAGGAAACTATCAACCTTAAAATAGAACCTTACATGGTAAGATAGATTGTCAGTTGGCTGACAGAATCTACACAGTTTGTGTTGCACGTGCCTCTTCAAACAGTGCCAAGGTAACCAAAGTACCCTAGAAGTCTGTGCCATGTCCTCTCCTGTTTGCCCTCTACTTCACGGACAAAAATGATAACCAGCACCACTAGTTAACCAAATATGCAGAAAACTACAAAACTAGGTGTAACTGTTAAAACTCCTTCAGGCTTCTTCACTCTTTAGAAACAGTTTACCTTAATTAATAACCTGGTGCACAGAAAATGGGTTTAAATTGAACACTGAGAAGTGTAGTACTGTTTCTATCAGAAAATGGAAGTTATACTACACGTTTTGGGTAACACACACCCTTACTGATCGAAAAGGCAGTCAGGGATCTAGGCATTTGGATCGACAGTTTCCTCTACTTTGATCATCACATGGCAACTGTTACCAGGAAATCCTTTATACTTAGCACAGCTACAACTAATAGCCAAAGGTATTTCACCTAATCCAAAGATATTATTGTCTCCTATGATGAATCCAATTAGTGCTGAATATACAGTATATCTCTCCATTCAGTATGTATCTTACACATCATCATAAAAACTCAAAAAGCCCTAGAGGTTCATAGGTATATACTAGGCTAATGACCACTAGGGTCTGTAAAAAGTCTAGCCATAAACCCAAAGTGTCCCATGATTTATTTTGCCTTAGATATTATTCTAAAGGGTGCATGTTGGCTATGTCATGATTTAATGGTTGCATCTGTCCATCAGAGACACAGGTGCCAGACCTGAGGTAAATTTTCAATTTCCCACCCACTAGTCCATGTTATGCTTGAATAGGGTTAGTGAATGGCTCTGCTTCACATGGATGAGGTCTATTCCAGAGTAAGGGAATTCTCTGACACACACAACTATCCTTCCAACATGTTCAATTTATGATGCAAACAACGTTTAGGTCCTTAGATTTCATAGCTCTAAAGCTGTTTGCTCTGTGGATATATAAAAAGGTCCATCAGAGCAGGATCTAAGGATGCCCTGTACGCCAAGGACAGATCACAGCTCACCAGTCTGTAGGAAACAAGAGTATAGACATAAAGCTTTAAGGCAATCTGTACAGGACATAAGTGTTTACCCCCTGTATTCTTTTTGTGAGGAACCTATGTGGATGCTCCACTTGTTGCATGTGCCAGTCAGGTACATACTGAAGAGAATGTTATCCTTAATGCTGGGTTTAATAAGGGCTGAATACTGTAGAAAAATGACTTCCCTGGACCTTGCGGCATGCCCTTACTCAAAAACAGAGTAATACTAATGGTAGTAAATAGTAATTTCTTACTAACAAACACATGTTGGTCAAATGTCAGGTTACTACTACATGCATCCTCAAATCCCTGGCTACTAGGGTGTTTTATTGATGAGGCAGTTTCCCCAGAGTGGCCGTCTTCCCTAAAGGTACTATTATGCATTTCTTGACACTGAGATTTAAGCCACAGCTTCGGCACCATTCATTTGTTTGTGAAACTTTCCTGTAAGATGTTAGTTTAGTATCTTGGTGTGGATATTATGAATGCTCCTAGTCTGCAGTCATCTGCAAACTTGGTCAGCCAATGGCTCTTGACATTCGTCTTGACTTCAGAGAAGTAGATGCCAAAGAGAAGTGGATCCACCACAAAGCCCGCAGGGATTCCACTAGTGACTGGCCCCTTTGTGGAGGTGGTCTCTTCAATCTTAACTTCGAGTCCTACTTACAAGCCAACTGACAATCCAGCAAGTTACATAGAGGTTTCAGTCTAAATCAGACTTTATTTACGATGCCAAAGTGGGGTAGGTTAGGCAGTATGCACAGTTTTGCTCTCATCCATTGTGTTGGTAGCCTTCTTAAAAAGGTCCATCAAGTTTAGTAAGCATGAACTGCGTTTGATGGAACCATGTTGGGTAGGATCGAATATCTGAAGGTTTAATAATAATAATAATAATAGTAATAACAATAATGATAATAACTAATAACAACAAGAATAATAACATTCCTATAAACCTATTTGTTAACCAGGTACATCCACTGGAGAAACATTCCCTTTTCAGGGACAACCCGAGTGCAGTGTTTGGTTAAATGACTTGCTCAAGATCACACAAGAGGTAAATAAGGGCTGGGGGTATCAAACCCTGTATCACAGGAACTACAGCTTACAATCTTATGTTCTGCGCCAACCACCAGACATTACGGCACAACAGCAAAACACAGCACTGCAGGAGCCAAAGACCTTTCTGCAGAAAATGTAAAAAAAATATCCAAACAAACAGCAGCAGGCTCACCCCGACAAAAAGCATAAAATAATTTACTGGCAACATAAGCGTTTTCAGAAAACAATTTCCTTCATCAGATCCTACCATTAACTGACATGCATGCAACTACATATACTACTTTTAAAATGTCAGAAGCCAATTAGCAAAGTTCAAATGGCCCATGCAATTTCCTGGTGAATCACATAACAGCAGATGTAATTTCCTGATACATGGCAAATTCTCAATGCAAATAGAAATCTGCATATATGAAAACACATATTAAAATACATAAAAAATATAAGAGTATATAAAAAATCAAACAATGTATAAAACTTCAAAAATATATTTAACATAACCAGATCACAGTCTTCGAGCTTTCAGCACAGGTTTTAAAGGAATAAAAGCATTTAAACCTGGCAAAACATGTGCACATAGTTCTGCTATCCAATATGTTTCCCTTCCCTCAGTGGCATTTTGCAAATCTCCACCCTTAATATTACTGTTGATGGTATCTATAACCATAAAGGAAAAGCTGTGATCACAGTAAAGTGCTACATGTTGAAACAAAGCATTATGTGCTAAACTGTTACATATAGCACACTGACGTAAAATTATTTGTTTAAACATCTGGTTCGTTTTGCCTACATAAAAACTAGTGCATTGGTTGCACTTCGCAATATATATCACATTTTAGTAGTGTATGTAGCATATCCTTTACAAACATAATCTTTACTTGTACTTCGATGTGAAAATTTATATAAAGGTTTATAAAAGGACATGCATGCTTTGCATCTTTCACAAAGATATGTACCTTTCTTTTCTAATGGAAATTTAAAAACTATGTGTATTAGTTGGTCTGGAACATAATAGACATTTCAAGCTGCTGTTCCTCTTATAACTAAACCAAGGTACAGAAAGTACAGTTGTGTACACTTACCATAAATGTAGATGTTCGAGTGTATTCACTGTTGCAGTCATTACACTTGGGTTATCCTGCTGGCAAGCTACCCTCAGTCGACCTGAATTCCAAAGTCTAGGTCCGGTGTCGGTTGCTGTCACCTCTTCCCTGACGTCAGAGTGCCAGGGGTATAAAAAATGCAGCCGATGCCATTTTCTTCAGTTTTTCTTACCCCAGATGTCAGGTGCCCCCAAAAGGGTAGGCTAAAAAAATATGCCAATAAAACATGCATGCACCAAAATATGTTATACCTTCATCTACAAGCAAATACACCACATAGGTTGTATAGATTAGAGAAGTGCATATAAGTTCCAGCAAAGAAATGGGGGATGGTGGGTGGGTAACCTGGACTGCAACATCTACATTTATGGTAAGTGTATACAACTGTACTATGTTCTTCATGTTTCACTGTTGCAGTCATTACACTTGGGTTGAATCCCAAAGCTATGGTTGGGAGGTTGGAGCTAATATACCATTAGGAGCGGCTAGGAGGCTCTGCAGAACTCCAGTGGCAAAGCCTGCCCCGGATTTAGAGTAGAGTGGTAAATGATAGTGCTTTGCAAAGGTTTGCACTGAACTCCAGGTAGCAGCCTCTAAAATGTCTTTGGTTGGTACTCCCCTGAGGAAGGCTGCTGAAGTCGCTGCTGCTCTGGTTGAATGTGGCCTAATGCCCTTAGGCACTGGCGTGCCATGTTGTGAACAGCAGAAACGAATGCAGTGGCCTATCCATTTAGAAATAGTCTGCTTTGAGACAGCCTTTCCTTGTGATCCTGCAGCATATGCCACTAGTAGCTGCTCCGTCTTTCTGAAAGCTTTGGTTCTGTTTAAGTAGAAGCATAGTTGTCTGTGTATGTCCAAAGAATGCAGAATTCTCTCCCCTTTATTCTGTAGGTTTGGATAGAAAGTAGGCAGATGAATAGCTTGGTTAAGGGCCACACTGGACACTACCTTAGGCATGAATGTCGGGTTTGTCCTCAGAGAAACCCTGACTGGATAAAAAATGATAAAAGGTTCCACAGCCATGAGTGCCTGTAGCTCTGAGACTTGTCTTGCAGAAGTTATTGCTAGGAGCAGAGCTGTTTTCCAAGATAAAAACTTTATATCAGCTGTAGCGGCTGGCTCAAAAGGAGGCAGGGTGAGTTTTTCCAAGACATAACTGAGGTCCCATGCAGGTACTGGTCATCTCCGCCTCAAGTTTTTGGCTCCTCTGAGGTACTGCCTTAACTAAGGATGAGAAAAGATTGGTGGCTCTGTATTGTAATGAGCTGAAATGGCAGAGGCATGAATTTTAATTGATGAAAATGATAGACCTTTGTCCAGCATCTCAGTTAAGTACTGCAAAATCTGAGGAATATTTGGTACAGCTGTGTCAATTCCTTGCGCCTGGTTCCAAGCACAGAATCTCTTCCATTTTCCAGCGTAAGATTTTCTGGTGCTAGGCCTTCTGGCCTCCAAAATTACATCCATCACAGCTTTAGCGAGAGGCGCGTTTTGTATGACTACATTATCCGCCATGCTGCCAGATTTAAGGTCTTTAGCTGGCTGTGCAGGATCTGATTGTCTTGTTGGGATAGTAGATGAGGTACTTGAGGCAAGGTCCAAGACGGGCATTGAGACAAGTTCCTTAGAATTGGATACCAGTCTGGGGCAATCAGTGTCATTTTTGGCTTCTCTTGTCTGACATTTAGGAGTACCTTGGGGAGGAGAGGCAGTGGAGGAAAGGCATATACTGCTAAGTTTTTCCAGCTGAAAGATAGGGCGTCCACTTTCCATGCTTGTCTGTGATAAGTCCTTGTGCAGAATCTTTTTAGTTGGTAGTTGTGAGGAGAGGCAAATAGATCTATCTCTGGGCATCCCCATTTCCTTGTTATCATGCTGAAGACTTGTGGATCCAATTTCCACTCGTGGGGATCCATGAGGTTTCTGCTTAGTTCGTCTGCCAGAGTATTTATCTTTCCTGGCAGGAATTGTGCCTGCAGATGTACTTGGTAAGTCAATGCTGTGTCCCACAAAGTCATGGCTAGTCTGCAAAGGGGGTAGGAATGAGTGCCTCCCTGCTTGTTTATATACCACATGACCGTGGTGTTGTCCATCTTTATCAGTAGTTGTCCCGGATGAAGTAGGTCCTTGAAGGCTGTCAGGGCATTCTGAACAGCTAGCATCTCTTTTTGATTGATATGTAGATGCATTTGGTTTGCGGACTATGTGCCTTGAATACACCTTCCTGCCATGTGGCCCCCCCAGGCATAATCTGATGCATCCGTTGTTAATGTTTGCATGGCTGGGGGTAAAGTGAATGGCTGCCCCTTGTTCTGGTGACAAGCCTTCGCCCACCATCGAAACTCCTGTTGCAGGCAGGGAATGAGAGTAATTATTGTTTCCAGACTGCGGCAATTTTGAGTCCAAACACTTTTTAGGTACCATTGAAGTTTCCTCATATGCAGTCTCGCATATGGAATTAGTAGAATGCAGGATGTCATGAAACCCAAAGCCTGCACAATTTTTCTTGTAGATAACTGGGCCTTTGTTGCCAACAGGTTGAAATAGGTAGTCAATTGTCTTTGTTTGTCTGGCGCGAGATAAGCCATCTGGGCAGTTGTATTT
This sequence comes from Protopterus annectens, assembly GCF_019279795.1. Lineage (NCBI taxonomy): Eukaryota > Metazoa > Chordata > Ceratodontiformes > Protopteridae > Protopterus > Protopterus annectens. The sequence continues at coordinate 651,970,590 of NC_056750.1, forward strand.
AAGCTTGCACCCAGGAATATTATCTCTTGAGAGCGTACTAGTTTTGATTTTTTTTCACTGACTGTGTACCCTAGGCCTGTTAGAAATCTCTTTACAAACGCCAGATGCTGTAGTAGAATGTCCTTGTTCTCTGCTTGAATGAGGCAGTCGTCCAAGTAAGGATATATTTGTATTCCTCTTTGTCTGCAGAATGCAATTACTGGTGCCAGGCACTTTGTGAAGACCCTGGGCGCAGTAGATAAGCCAAGGGGCAGTGCAGAGAATTGGTAGTGCATTCAGCCAGTTTTGAATCTGAGGTATCTTCTGCATGTTGGTCTGATTGGGACATGCAGGTATGCCTCTTTTAGATCTAAAGTCACAAGCCAAGCCTTCTTGCCCAGCATGGCAGAAGTTGCTGTAGAGTCAACATTTTGAATTTTGGTATATCCAGAAATGTGTTTAGAATAGATAGGTCCAGTATTGGTCTCCAGGTCTTGTCCTTTCTTGGGACTAAGAAAAGTCTTGAATAAAATCCTTGTCCCTGCTCTTGCTCTGGTACTTGTTGAATGGACCTCATGTCCATGAGGGATGAGACTTGCTTTTGTGCCTCTGCCCACTGATGTTTTGGCAGGTCTGGCCAACCGTTTGTCCTTGGCAGGGTATGGAAGTGAAACTTGTAGCCTTGTGACACTATGTATAGGACCCATTTGTCCTGGGTTGTTATGTGCCAATTTTGAGAAAAAAGTGCTAGTTTTCCCCCTAAAGGTGCTGCCAGAAGATAAGTGCTTGGTGCAGGCAGGGGGAAGTCATTGGGACTGTTTCCTGTATGGCTGTGATTTGTCTTCTCCACTTTTGGAGGTAGAAGCACCCCATTGTTTACACCTGTACGAACCTTGGGGCTGGAATCTGCCTCTTGGGCGTCTGTATCTGCCCCTTTGTGGTCTGTCTGACACTGGAAAGGACCAATTCTTTGTAGGCCAGTGTCTGCTAAATCTAGGTGGCTGTACCTGCAAGAAATCCTTAACTGTTTGCATAGATTTAGCTTTGTCCTCCATTTTCTTTAACACCTGTTCTGCTTTAGCACCAAACAAGTTATCATGCTGTAATGGAGCATCTAATAATTTTGCTTTGACATGATCAGGCAGATTTTGCTCCTTTAACCAAGCATGCCTCCTGATGAGAGAACCCATAACAGCGGCCCTGCAGGAGGCCTCCAAAGAATCAAAACCACATTGTAAAGTATGTTTTCCAACTTGTTCAGCTGCATGCAATAAATCCGGCATTTCTTTGTTTTCTGCACATTCAGAATTTATCAACATTTTCTGTTTAAGCAGTGACATAATATATTGCTGATATTTTAGCATATGAAACTGACAATTTAAAGCTCTTATAGCCAAGGTAGCAGAAGTGTAAATCATTTTCCCCATCTGTCCAATGCCCTAGGGTAGGGTTTTTTGCAGCGGAAGCCTTGACCCCTTTGGGACCCTGAGAGATTGTTTCTGGGTCAGCAGCAGGGTTTTTGAAAAGGAATTTATGAGAGTCAGGAACCCTGTAGTACCTGTCCAGCTTAACTGGAGCTGGAGGTAAGGAGTCAGGGGTCAGACTGGACTCTGAAAATATATCATCTACAATGTCTAACACCGGTGGAATAGCTAGGGACCTGTGTTGTGGTAGTAAAAGGAAGTCTCTCAGCCTTTTCTTAGATTCTGAAAAATCTTGGCGGTCTCAGTGAAAATGCTCCCTCATGGTATGCAAGGTTTCCCCAAAAGAGTAATCCTCAGGAGGATAGGCTGAAGGGATAGATTCATCAGCATCAGAATCCTCATAAGGAGGAAGAGAGTATTCCAGATCAGAAGAGGAATCAGATGAAATGGAAACCTGATCTGAAGATTCATATTCTGTCTCTTGCCTAGGCCTTTTATCAGGTGGGGGATGGGAACCCCTGATCAAAGTAATTAGGTCTTTGGCCATTTTGAGCATCTGTCTTTTGGGCATGGAGGCCTATCCATGAGGCTGTTGTACTTGTTTCTATGTCTTTAAAGGTGTTTGTCTTTGCCTTTGAAGCTGAAGTCATTTTAATGTATAATTGAGTAGGTCTGAAAACACCCTCAGAAGCCGATGCCTGCTCAGCGGCTCTGGACCCATCTGAGGGAATAGTCTCCAAAGGTCCAATACCTTGAGCTTCCAGCGGCCTAGTTGACTCCACGTGGGAGTCGGTAGCGGCCTGCGGGTCTAAAGTAGCGGGCATCAGGGGCTTCAAAGGCACCTCTCTGAGAACTGGTGACTGGCTTAGAAGAAGCCTCATCGGTTTTGGACCTCGGATGCCTGTCCTTTTCTTTTTCCTTGCGTTTCTTGTGAATTCCGGTAGTCGGATGGCTATCCGACATCGTATAATTAAATCTTCTGCCAAAATAGTGCAATGCAAAATCGTACTGATGCTTAATAGTGCATTGGTTAAATCTAGCACAAAACCGACAACTAGCAACGTCGTGGTCAGGGCTTAGGCAAGGAATACAGTAAGAATGAAAGTCCTTATGAGGTATTTGCTTCCCACAAGAAATACAATTATTAACTTTTTCTGACATCGGTCTGGAGCAAGAAAAAAAGTTTCCCCAACGGGGTACTTAGCTTTTGATGAAGACTTCGGATCTGAAATTCGAACACAAAAATCTCAGGAGTTGACCGACCGGCACTTGCGAACTGCTTATGCTTCGGGCACAGCGTGGCAAGAAAGACTGAAGAAAATGGCATCGGCTGCATCTTTTATACCCCTGGCGTTCTGATGTCAGGGAAGAGGCGACAGCAACTGACAACGGACCTAGACTTCGGAATTCAGGCCGAATGAGGGTAGCCTACCAGCAGGATAACCCAAGTGTAATGACTGCAACAGTGAAACACGAAGAACATCCAACTACATTCCCTAAATGTGTTTATTACATTCCCTATCTGTTCATCCACTAAAAGTATTTTCCAGTTATTACATATAATGTTACAAATATATCTACTGTCACTATTGAATCTGTGTGGGACCCTGACATAAGAGGGGATAAAAGCCCCACCCCCTTTTTGATTATTAGCATGTCCAACAGAGAACCATGGTTTCCCCTTATTTCTGCGTAAAACATCTAGATCTCCAGTGCTTGCATATATCTCCTTTTCCTTATAATCACGCTCTATCAAATTCTAGACAGCTTTATCTTTCTGTAATATATATTTTTTTCACTACTACATAATCTGGAAGTTCTTGGAATTTGGTTCTTGACCACATTTTGAAAAACATGTGCAGGGTGCATGCTGTCTCTAACAAAGTATTCCTCCAGCTAGACTTGTGAAATAATGACATGGCCAGCCTGCCTTCAGCATCTAGTTCTAACTTCATATCTAAAAATTCAATACATTTCGTATCTACATGTGAAGGAAATTTCAAAAAACCTGTGGTGGACTCCAGTATGTTATAAAATCATGCAACCATTGTTCATTACCTCCTCACAAAAGGACCACATCATCAACAAATCTGCTGTAAAATAAAACATGCTCACACCATGGATTATTAGCATTTATAACAAATTCATGCTCCCACTCCGCCAAGACCAGATTCGCATAACTGTTGGCGCAGGGTATTCCCATCGTAACACCCTCTGCGCTGATGGTAAATCACATCATTAAAACAAAAGAAATTGTTGTGCAAAATAATGGTCAGCAAATGACTAATGCATGTCATGACATCCTTCTCTAAAAGAGAGATCCTCTCATTATATCGACAAACAAAGCCCAAGCCAATGTCATTAGGAACAATGGTAAATAAGCTCACACTGTCCAAAGTTACCAAAACATAGGAAGTATCAACAGTCAAGGCGTTCTCAAACGCATACAGTTGTTCAAGAAAATGTGCTGTATCTTTAAGTACAGTAGAAGTAGAATCGACCAGAGGTCTCAATTGTCATTCGACCCCAATGGACAAGGGTTCATCACCAGCTATTATGGGTCTCGGGGGGTGTGTGTGGAATTTTTGTGAATTTTAGGTAGACCTGTGATACTAGGTAACTTTGACGGTTTAATAACAATAATTGTAATAACAATAATGATAATAATGATAATAATAACTAATAACAAAACAATAATAACTATAACAACCACAACAATAACAATAATAATAATAATATTCCTATAATCCTATTTGTTAACCAGGTACATTCACTGGAGAAACATTCCCTTTTCAGGGGAAAACTGGGTGCAGTGTCTGGTTAAATGACTTGCTCAAGATCACACAAGAGGTAAATAAGGGCTGAGGATATCAAACCCTGTATCACAGGAACTACGGCTTACAATCTTATGTTCTGTGCCAACCACCAGACATTAATGTGTCATTGCTAATCATTTTCATGGTAATTCTTTCCATGGCTTTGCAGAGACCAGTTAGACCAATGGGTCTGTAGTTTCCAGGATCTGCTAATGGTCCACACTTGTGCAGAGGCATAACTGCTGCACAGTCCTCCATTTGTGAGGTACAAAGCCTGTTCAGAGGCTATAGTTGAATGATGACTCCAGTGGCGCGACATGTCATACTTAAGGCTATTTAAGGGATACTGCAAAACGCAGTGGGGCAGCGGTTAAAGCTGTTGCCTCACAACAAGAGGTTCTCCGGTTCGAATTCTGCCTGGGATGTCTTCTGTGTGGAGTCTGCATGTCCTCCCTGCATTCGTGTGGGTTTCCTCCAAGTGCTCCAGTTTCCTCCAAAGTTACAAAGACATGTGTGTTTAGCATTTCTCCCCGGGCATCTGTTGAAAACTGTCTCGTTCCAAGTCAGACTTTCCTGGTAAACAAATGTTAAATAAATAAATAAAATAAAATAAAATATTCTGGGACTTTATCGAGGCCCATTGAAGCTGTGTCAGACTCAGAAAGCACGGCTAGGACCTGCTCCCTACTGATAGTTGGAGGGGTTATGTGAGATGGTATTTCCTGGGAGGTGGCTGAGGGCGAGTGAGGGATAAAGTTGAAGTAGAATTCGTCTTCCATTTGATTTGCTAGATCACCCAGCTCCATTTACAACCAGTTCAGCACACTGTTGTGTGTTGCCTTTGAGGTTTCTGACAGAACTAAAGAAAGTCTTACGTTTAGCTTTATGAGAAAGTTTTTATCTTTTTGGGTGTTAGGATTTACAGTTTTAGCTATGACTTTGTTCTTTTGTTGTACAACCTGTATAAATTTGGATTCCACCAGGATGAGTTCTTTTTAGAGGTTTTGGTGGGGGGGGGGGGACTTCTTGTAGATATGGCAACGTCACTGACTATGGTTACACAGAGTTTCTTTGGACAATTCCGCATAGGCTGCTGTGCTATCTGGTTTGGAGGCCTTTGGAATTTTGAAAGTTTATCTTTAATAAAAAGCAGTTTGCCTTGGAACTGTTCCAGACTGTTACAGGGTTTACAGAATTTCAGAACTGATTTTTATTTCAGAGACCATCTTGTTATCTGACCTTACCAGACTGGACATGACACTGGGTGGGATGTAGCATTCTCCCATATTTGTGAATACAAAGTCCAATATGTCTGTATCTCTAATAGGGGTAAGCACCATCTGATCTAGGGTGTTTGCATTTACAAAGTCCAGGAATCTCTGTTCCTGCATATCTCGGGTTGTACAGGATTCCTAGTATAAAGTCCTTCATGACTGTAGTACTTGGTTGAATGGTGAGAGTTTCCAACAGGTTTAAGTATGAGGTATGAGTTACCTGGGGCATATAAGGTGACCTATAATTTTGCTAAGATATGGTATGGGAATGTTTACAGTAATCTGTATGTGGAGAAACTCTAGCATGTCACCTGTTTAACCAAACCTAGAGGTATACTTGTTACTGATGTAGATCGAGATACCTCCACTTTTAGTCCCTGTCTGTGCAGTTGCTGGTCTAAATATGTGGAAAGCACTTGAGCCTTGCACTGACAGGGTACTCTCTGTGGCTTTAAACCAGGTCTCTGCAACTCCACAGATGTCTACATTCTTCAGGGTGAGCAGAGCTGGCAGGGAGTGGAGCTTCTTGTTTAAACTTCTGGCATCAAGAAGCAACTCCTTTAGATTTCCACAGGCTGATTTTGCTATAATGGATAGTTTGTCAAATATGGGATCACACTCCCTCATAGTCTTTTTAAACAATGTTTTAAACAAGATTCAAAAGCTTAGAGGGGATAGGTGCTGACCATCCTTGGCAAGGCAACGTGGTTTGTTAACCATATCTTCCCATATTGACAAATTTTGTATTCACCTAGGATGACACTAGAAACTAAAGCAATTACAGTCAATCATCTTTTGCTCCTATTGTGGTATCATCTCTGGTAGAGGAAGAATGCTGATCAGCGTTAGGCACATACCTACCTGTAACACACAGTCGAAGAGCTCCCTAGCGTCTCTTCATATAGTCTAGAGAGGTATGCCTCAGGTCATTTACACCTACATGGACTATAACCAAATCATACTGGTACCTGTGGTATAACGACTTGAGTGCATAAGCAACTTGGCAGATCCTGGCTCCTGATAAACAACTGACCATTATTTTCTTTGACCATCCTGGTGAGTAGAGCATCAGTATGTTGCACAATGGACTCCTGTATGCGTTGAGTCATGGAGCGTGTGTTGGTTTGCAATATCAGCTTTGCAGATGAGGCTCCACTGGGAGCGGCTGTATGTGCAGTGTTAAGTGTTGCTTTTGTTCAGTGAGGATAATTTGTGCAGGTGGAGTATATGGGAGGTCTTTGAGGTTTGAGAAGATTGCATTAAGTGCCTCAACATAAGTTGGTCTATGTATGAGGTATGTACTATGTGTGGTGGGAGTAGAGTGTGTGTTTCTGATAACCTTATTTTTACTCTGTGTGCTTGTATGCAAGAGTTTTGCCTCCAGCGATACTGTGTGTATACATCTTTTGCATATTGTATTTGTTCTTTAAGGATTAAATGGTTGTCAGTGAACATGAGAAAAATGCCACACTGTCTCAAATGCCAGGTTCTTTATTAGGTGAGCTACAAGGGTCTTGTGCATGAAGGCTTAAAAGAGGGCAACCAACTGTGTTTTTGGGGCTAGAGAATAGACCGCTCAATATAACACTAAATGTAAGGGTCAGTGCTCCTCAATGAGCAAACAACATGCTCTGTGCTTCTCACTGCACAAAGTAGTTTCTCTGCAATCACAGAGTTAACAGTTTCAGAGGTAGTCCTAAAGGAAAATGTATATGTGTCTGCTACTATACAGGGCACTATTAACTGCTGCTGCAAAATGAACAGCTCCCACAAATAGACTGAATTTATACAGGCACTAAAAACACTTAAAGCCATCCTGTGCAATCCTCAGCTCAGTTAACACAAAGTGAACTCAAATAGAGCAGACTAACTTGAAACACCCACATACTTTTAAAGTAACTACAATGTAGAGAAACTAACAGCAAGGTCAGTGAAAAGCAGTGCCCTTTACAGTGTTAATGAGCAGAAAGACACAATAAATAATTTGAAAACGTAGCAGCAGCACTCAAATATATTATAACGTGTAAAAAAGTTCTTAATTTGCTAGAATTAATAGATGCAAGCGAAGTGTTTTTGAGCTCTGTAGAAAAGTTCTTAAAAAAAATCTCTGGTCTTAAAAACTCAACTTATCAGAAGAGTCAAAAAGCCCTATCCCTGTATTCAGTGTCTTATAGACTTCAAAGTTTAGCTATGCCTCACTTACAGTGCCATGAAAGATCTAGTTGTCCTTGCTCTCCTGCATCTCAAGACAAACAGCTCAGCTATCGCTAGAACCAGGACATTAATCTTCATGAACAGACAAATCTATCCATCATTTCTCTATCACACAGTACCTCCCCTTCTCTAGGATAAGCTTCCTCTACAGGTTAAACCATGCAATTCCAGACCTTCCTTCAAATTAAACGTTGATGACTAGATGGGTGCTCTCCAATTTATCCCCAGACTAGTTAACCCCTCCCTTCTTGAGAAAAGAGGTAAAGCCCAAGGGTGGGTAATGGCAAGGCAATAATACAAAGGTCATTAGACTAAAATAGCCATTCAACTTCTACGAATTCTATAAAGCGAACTTAGCAGGGGTTTATAACACTAATTATAAAATGGAACAGACAGCGAGTTATCTGGACTATACCTGCAAGTACAGACATCAGCAAGGCAGCAGCAAATTTCAGCAATAAGCTTCCTTTTGAAGCTAATTCGTCTGACACTGATGAAACTGGGTTTGGTCAATCCCTCTAATGCATGTAAAAAAGAAAAAAAAGGCACTAACACACTCCAGTAACAACAGGGAATTCTGAGGCTAAAGCTGGAGTTCACTTCCAACAGCTTGCCACTAACACAATCATGGATTCCTGCTGCTGCTCAATGGATTGTACATTTCACACAAACTCACACAAATACATACTGTATACACAATGTAGAGAGATATGTAAAACAAGTGGATACTTGGTAAGGGAACAGAAGGAAATACGATTATGAATTTGTTGTGACAATTTAGAAAACCGGAGATAAGCATCCAGCTAAAATTCTAAATTTTAGGTTGTGCATGTATATGTACTAAATGCATATGATTTATCAACCTTTTGTTCCCACATTCATACATATGATAGGTCAATTCTCCTCACACACATCTAAATCTACAATGTACTATTTTAAATGTGAGTATTAAACACACACGCGCGTGCATACATGCATAAAACATTTGCCTGGTCTTGGTTTGATATACATATATATATATATATATATATATATATATATATATATATATATATATATACATATACACACACACACACACACACAAATGTATATTATATGCATACACATGTAAGCACAGTGAAAATTAAATGACTTTTTGTGAAAATGATGTATTACTACAAAAATAATGTTACTTCATCTGCCATGTATACACCATATACAACAATAATACAAGTAGATACAACACTGATTTGGGACACCTGCACAACAGACCATTAAGGAAAGGGCTTTCAACACAGTAAAACAGGAACATTTGCTCGGAATATTCAACCAAAACAAAGGTGTAGCTGGCTGGGAATGGCTCCAGGTGCTGGATCAATCTGGTGCCTCAATTTTATTAAGCAAAAAAAAAAAAAAACGATGCACCTAAAATGCAAGAACCAATCAGGACCAGTTTCTGCACCCCCCACCTTTCCACTGCTAAAAGAAAAACAGAAATAAGCTCTTCTCAAACTGTAGCAAACTGCTTGCCATTGCAACAAGCAGTTGCTACAGTTTCTGCATATGGAAAATTAGCAATAAACCCTTAAAAATTATTAAAAAAAATGGTTTACACTATAGCAAACAAATGCTACAGATTATACCTGGCAAGGATTGCTGTAACACTCGTATTTATCTTTTAAAGAAACACATTTTTTTTTCTTTTTAAAATGTTACAAACGGATTGCTACAGTTAAACCATACACACAGCACTACACCTTTGGCTGCAGATGCAAAACTGGCATTTAAAAGCCGGTAAGCACTACTACGACTTGAGTGACTGGGATTGCCCGATCGCACTCGCTAAAACACTGTGCCCAGGGCAGCTGCCCCCTTCTCCCCACCCAAGTAGTGCCACTGAACAAGAAAAAGAAAATTAGAAGCTGCTATCTGGAGAATATACTGTCACAGATGGAGGAAAACAGGTGGGTACCAAAGGATTACTTGGACTTTGCCAAAAAAATGCTTTAACATTTGCTGGATGAGAAATTAAATGTTGGACTTGGCTTTTGTTTAAATATTTTTTCCTGCAGAAAATAAAAGTCTTGTTTTCATTTGTTTTCTTTTTTCACTGTAAATAAACTAGACTGAGTTAAAAAGAGTTGTCCCCCATTGTGTCTTGACCATATCATGTTGATGGCTTTCAAGGGGGAAACCTTGGTCATTACACAACATGACAATATTATTTGATTCCTGCTTCTAAGTTTGCAGGATGCACCTAGAATTACTTAGAATGCACCTACAATTTATTACTTACATTATCTCTTTCTCTGCTGACCATACCAAGAACCCATCCCACCACTAAAAAACATTTCAAGGACAATGACACTGAGGCTTATCTCATTACAGAGGTATGCCATCCAGGAGAAATTAGTTCAGGCTGAATTACCCATAATTGTCTTCACAGTTAATGGGGGGGGGGGGGTTAAAGATTACATTGACACTGAAGGCACACATTTTTATGTACTGTGACACACTGAAAACAATGCTTGATAGGGCTGGCGTGTTTCGTGAAATGCAAGCTATAAAATGTGACTCATTCAACACCAGTAGAGTGCTAAGACCTCAAATATCCAAGTTAAAACAAGTTTTAAAAATGTATGGCAAGTACCTGAGGAAAGCACCAAAACCAAAATTATATATATTTGGCTGTTGACAAATTCATGAAGACACTTAACTAATTCACATAAGTGGGCTTTACAAAGTGACCTCAGGTGTGTGGATACATTGGTTAAACTAAATGAAAGATTGCAAGCTAATGAATCTTTGCTTAGAACTGTGCAAAGTAAGCTATAATTAGAAATGTGTAGATAATGTCCACAAACTGAACAGCTTTTAAATGTGAGAAGACAGGATACACTGCTAAAAATATCTAACTAATAATGCTTTTACCTAACAGTAATGAGATTTTAACCAAGTTATTAGAACTGAAAATGTAAATGTGCCTTTGAGAAATATGATTGCAAAGCAATGTTAATAATGAAAAAATACACCAATAGAATGCAATAAAAATAACTTGTATAACAGTATAGCTAGCCTTTTGTCTCTGTGCAACCAAGTAGGTTAAAAGCACAGTACTGGTGTATGGGAAGCCTAAAAACATGGTAATTCGTAAGGGCATGTAGGTCTACAAGCATAAAAGAGAGGTAGAATTGCACCATCACATGAACTGATCTAGCAATACCCATATTTATGGAGACATGATAAAATGAAGTATTTACGAGTCTGCATTGACAAGGATTCTGTTATGGCAGCTAAAGGTATGTGCGAAGAAACTAAGCAAAAGATCATACAAAACGAATAATCTGGAAGCTCTTGTTTATAGACATGAATAGCAGGATACAAGCAGTACAAATGTTTTTAGTCCCTTTAGTTGTACACACAGGTCAGGCATATTTTTATCAACCAGAAAGAAGTTCTGGACAATAATTAAAAGCTGAAGGAATTTATCTGGGAGGGGAAGACAGCAAGGGTCAAATGGAATAAGTTTATCCTTGAAACAGAACAGGTAGTTTAGGATTACCTGATCTGAAGGGATATTTTAGAGCTACGCAGTTAAGGCTCACATACACAGCATAAGCAGATAATGAGAAGTTATGTACCTACCATAACGTTCCATGTTAGTTGTCTTCTCTCGCCTTCTTTCTTGCTTGATGGGTTCGGAGCCGATCCTCGGCTCCGACTCGGCACTTTGCTAAGCTCGAGAGTCACTTTTACCAGCTCGAGGCAGCCCCATATCCCATGATGCAAGGCGGTAAGTACCCAGATCTCATTTGGTACCTATAGGCAATAACACCTAGCACAAAAAACTTTCCAGAAGGAAAGAGAAGCAAAAAGCCTAAAGGATGGGCTATAAGGAAGACCAGACAACTAGCTGGTCTTAAGAAGCAGTCTTCCATATAGGGAGAAAAGAAGGTCTGTCCAGGCCAGGGGGCAGGAGGGAGGGTCGCAAGAAAGAAGGCGAGAGAAGACAACTAACATGGAACGTTATGGTAGGTACATAACTTCTCAATGTTAAGTTGTCAATCATGCCTTCATTCTTGCTTGATGGGACCGCGTCCCTAGCACCTCTATCCTGGGTGGCTCACTGGAACAGACTCTTGAGAACTGTAGAGCCAAAACTGGCTCTATCCCTGGAGGCCAAATCCAATTTGTAATGAGAAACAAAGGTATGAGGTGTGGCCCAAGTGGCTGCTGCACAAATAGTGTCTAATGGAAATCTAGCCTGAAAAGCTGTGGAAGTGGCTAAGCTTCTGGTTGAATGAGCTTTCGGTTTTGAGCACAGCTGTTTTCCCCTGAGCTGATAGATTTCGGAGATGGTTGAAGAAAGCCATCTAGATAAGGTCACTTTGGAGACAGGAAGGCCTTTCTTATTTTCAGCATAAGAAAGAAGGAGCTGATCGGATTTCCTGAATTGTTTTCTTCTGTCCAAATAATATCCGAGTTGGCGGTGAACATCAAGATAATGTAATTTTTGTTCCGATCTGTTTGAGTAATTAGGAAAAAATGCAGGGAGGTCAATAGATTGGTTCAAATTATTTTTCGAAGCCACCTTAGGCAAAAAGGTTGGATTAGTTCTCAAAGATACCCTGTCTTTGTGGAAGACCAAATAAGGGGGACGAACAGAGAGAGCGTGAAGTTCAGACACTCTCCTTGCCGAGGTAATAGCAACAAGAAAGAGCGTTTTCCATGAAAGAAACTTCAGGGAACAAGAAACAGCTGGCTCGAAGGGAGGAAGAATTAAGGATGTCAGCACTAGAGTTAGGTCCCATTGAGGAGGAGGACTCCTGACTGGAGGTTTAAGGAGAAAAATTCCTTTTAGAAAGGCTCTACAAAGCCTGTGGGACATAATGTTGTGATCTGCAAACCCGACATGAAAGTTCGAGATAGCAGCCAACTGAACTTTGACCGTGGAAGAAGAAGAGCCCAAGTGAAAGATTTCCGCTAAGAAATCCAAAACTGCATGAACAGGGGCAGTAAAGGGATCTATATTTTTAGCTCTTGCCCAACAAGAGAAGCGTTTCCACTTGCTGGTATAAATCCTTCTGGTAGAGGATTTAAGGGAAGCCACTATGATATCCTTCACAGGATTAGAGATCAAGGGAAGCCTGACTAAGGAAGGAAGTGGAGCAACCAAGCTGTGAGGTTGAGAGAAGGGATAGACCGAGGCAGCTGACCCGACTGGAGAATCAGAAGGTCTGGCACTGGGTCCAGATGCCACGGCTGCACCAATAGGTGACTATGGAGGAACAGGAACCAAATCTGTCGAGGCCAATAGGGAGCAATGAGAATCATTTTGGCTCTCAAAACGGTGGCTTTCTGGAGTACTTGTGGAATCAACGGAAAAGGAGGAAAGGCATAAAGAAGTCCCTGGGGCCAATCCTGGGTTAGAGCGTCTCTGGGGGGATGGCCTGGCAGTGGGAAGAGAGAAAAGAAGTCTGGGCATTTCCTGTTTTGGGGAGTAGCAAAAAGATCACAACATGGGTGGCCCCATTCTAGAAAAATCTCCTCCACTATAGATTGTTTGAGAGACCACTCATGAGGCATGAGACTAGCTCTGCTCAATCTGTCCGCTAGAATGTTAGTTTTCCCAGGGATATGCGTTGCTACCAGAAACCGATGAGAGGAGATCGCCCATTGCCAAAGTCTGAGAGCTTCTCGACACAAGGGGTAGGACTTGGTTCCGCCCTGTTTGTTGATATACCATACTACAGACATGTTGTCTGTGTGAACTGCAATTGTTCCCAAGGGAAGAAAGTCGTTGAGGGCTTGCAACATCAAAAGCACTGCTTTCATCTCTAGGACATTTATGTGCAGGTGGTATTCGAACGGTTGCCACGTCCCATGAACCATCCTGCCCTGATAATGACCCCCCCCCACCCGATCAGGGAGGCGTCCGTAGTGACTGTGGCTACCGGGGCTGGGGATGCAAAGGGTCTGCCTTGATGAATCTGGGGAGAAGAAATCCACCATGATAGATGATTCTTGCAAATTCGTGTCACCAGGATTTGGTGACACATGGGAAGTTGTTGGTAAGACCACTGGGTGAACAACATCCACTGAAGAAGACGCATGTAGAAGCGGGCCAGGGGAAGAAGGGTAATGGCCGCAGCCATGAGGCCTAACACCTTCAGAACCATTCTGGCTTGCACCTTTTTGCTGGCAAGGATGATCCGCACGTGACTTTGGATATCTGAGATTCTTTGGTCTGTGAGGGTTGCTGACATCCGAACAGTGTTTAAGTTTGCGCCTATGAAAGTAATAGACTGGCAGGGCAATAAGGAGGATTTTTCGTAGTTGATCGAAATTCCTAACTGAGTGCAGAGATTTAGGGTGTAATCCCTGGCTTGGAGAAGTTGATGCCTGGTGGTGGCTGAAAGGAGCCAGTCGTCGAGATACAGAAACACCTGGAATCCTTGACGTCTCAGGTGAGCCGTAACCACTGCCATACATTTGGTGAACACTCTGGGGGCTGTAGTGAGACCAAAGGGCAGGGCTCTGAATTGAAAATGACTGGACCCCAGCCGAAAGCGGAGAAACCTTCTGGAGCGTCTGTGAATTTTTATGTGATAGTACGCATCCTGAAGGTCTATTGAGCATATCCAGTTGCCCTTGTCTAGGAAGGGCAAAATTGATTGAAGTGTGACCATTCGAAATCTTGTCTTTCTCACAGACTTGCTGAGTCTGCTGAGATCCAATATTGGTCTCCAGTCTCCCGTCTTTTTGGGGACCAAAAAGAATCTTGAGTAGATTCCGGGCTCTGAATGGTCTGTTGTAACTGGCTGAATGGCCCTTTTTTGTAGAAGCTTTGATACTTCTAACTTTGCAATTTCCCTTAGACCGGGTGGCACATCTGGAAGGGAATTTTTGTGAGTGAAAGGACTTTCCTCGAAAGGAATTTTGTAACCCTCGGATATGATAGACTGTACCCATCTGTCTTGAGAGAGGGAACACCAGGCTTCTGGGTACAGCGATAGTCTTCCCCCGACTGCCTCTAAGGATGGACAGCCGGGCAACATCTCAGGGATGCTGGAAGGGCTTGTCAGAGAGAGGCTCTCTGCTTCCCTGGTTTTGTGGACCCCCTCTGCCTCTAGAGCGGCGTCTGTTATTATTACCCCCTCTGCCTCTAGGGGTAAACTGACCATGTGCGTCTGGCGTGACTCCTTGGGATTTACGGAACCACATTTTCCCGCCCTTCTGACCTTTGGGGTAAGGTCTAGAGGGGGTGGAAAAACAGACCCCTACGGCAGAAAGAGTCTTGCCGTCCTGCTCACACCTGGTCAATGTATCCTTCACTTGAGGGCCAAACAATGCTGACCCATCAAAGGGAGAATTTGTGAAGGACGCCTTAAAGGGGTCTGCAAAATTACAGAGCCACATCCAGGATTGACGTCTAAGAGCCACTCCTGTACCCGTGGCTCTACTCGCTCCATCTGCTGCATACGAGATCAGTCGCATGGAGGAGTTAGCTATAGAATTAAGGATTCCTAGCTGAGAAGCAATCTTTTCTTGAGCCCCTGCAGCCGTAGGATCCTGCACTACTTCACCTAGTTCTTTAAGGATGTCCCTTTGGAGTCTGGTGAAGTGACATAAATAGTTCAGTGAACGCATGGCAAAGGTCGCTGAGGAGAACATCCGCTTACCATACCTATCCATGGTCCTAGAATCCTTATTAGGAGGATGGACTGGTACGGAAGGATCTGCAAGTTCCTTCTTAGTGGCGGCAGCCACCACCATGGCATCAACAGGGACACCTTTTGTAAGGAATTGCTTTTCAGAAGGGGCTGTAATAAATTTAGACGGCCTCCTAGGAACTGGCTCTACAGAATCAGGAGCGGCCCAAGCCTTTCGAGCAACAACCTCCATAAGGGGGTCGAAAGGTGGAGACACCCAGGAGGTGGAGGGTCGAGATCCAAACGCCTCTAGGTATACCGACTCATCCTCGGAGGGATTTATGGAGGGCCAGTTTCCCCTCTGTTTTAGGAGTTCTAGGATGTCTGAAAAGGAGACATCCTCAGAGGGGGATCTTGGGGATCCCTCCGACTCATCTAAGTCGGTATCTGAAGTGGTAGACTCAGGGGAGTCCAGGTGTTTCCTCTTACAAGTCCTCTTGCGCGGAGGATCTCCTGACTGGTCAGGAGAATCCTCGGAAGAGGGGGTTCTTCCCAGTGGGGAAACCTGAGGTGGTGGATCTCTAGGTCCGGGAGCAAGAGAGATGGAAGAGATATCGAGAGGCACTGTAGAGGGAGGAGCTAAGGGAATAGACTGCTGACTGAGCCCAGTGGCCAGCACACTCTTCATCACCTCGAAGGCCCCCCACCCAGGGAGATCCGAGAGAACCTGTTCCGAAGAAACTGGGACTCCCGGGCCCACCGAAAAGGAAGGCTCCGAGGCAGATGTCGGAGCCGAGCTCACCAAGGCCGAAGCTCCAAGGGGAAGAGCGGGGTCAGACAAGGGTCTGATGCCACTCACCCCCTCGGAGGAGACCAGGGAAGCCCGACCACCGAATCCCTCCAAGGAAGGTCTCGAGGAGGAGATAAGAGTAGATGCTGAGGGTGCAGAAGGAGGAGGTATCTGCCCCTCAGCCATAGCCGTAACTATTCCCATAGACTCCAACTCCAAACTCTGTTGTAAAGTCGAAGGAGGAACTTGAAGGGGGTGTGGACTAATAGTCGTCTGTTGAGACGGACTATGAAGCATCTGGGCCAGTGCCTGACTTTAATAATCTGCTTACCACCCTCTCTAAATCATGGTCAGATAACCTGGACGACCCAGATGATCGGCTCCGATGGCTCCGTTCCGAAAGAAGAGGAGAGGCCGGAGCCGACAGAATCTGTTCCAAAGAGGGGAACCTGGACCTCTTCCTCGAAGGAACCATCGGAGCCGACAAACCCACTGATCCAGTCGGAGCCGATAACTTTTCGGCTCCGAGAGAAGATCTAGATGCATCGGCTCCAGCCGGAGCCGATGCAGGCATCGAAGTAGCGGTGTCGGAGCCAGTCGGCGCCGACACCGAAGCCTGGGCTACATGGTGGTCGGAGCCAGTACTCGGAACCGACACCAAAGTGACCATAGAAGTATCGGCACCGATAGCCATCGGTGCCGAAGATTTAGGCAATGTCGGAGCGGCTCCAGCCGAAGCCGATCTCGGCTCCGACAAAGTCGGAGCCAAGGCCGAAGGCTTAGGTACAGAAGCCTGGGCCTTAGACTTGGAAGGCTTTCCCGGAGCCAATTTGGCCGGGGAGCCCTCCGGTTTAAGGAGTCCCCTTAAAATGAGCTTGTTTCTCCTTTCCTGCAGGACTCTCTGGCTAAAAGAGTGACAAATTGCACAGGAGTCCTGCAGGTGGAGAGGTCCCAGACAGTATAAACAAGAAGTGTGACCGTCTGTCAGAGACATCTTCTGACAGCACGAGTCACACTTCTTAAAGCCTGAGACCCTCTGCTCTTTGGACATAGTGGATACAGAAAAGTACACACATGTACACAAATGAAGGATTTCTAAGACAAAATACTTTTTAACTGAAAAGGGGCTAATAGCAGTTTAAATTTAAACACTTACCAGGAGCTGGTAAAAGGAGGACCTCATCAGCGAAGCGGCAAACGAGATCTGGGTACTTACCGCCTTGCATCATGGGATATGGGGCTGCCTCGAGCTGGTAAAAGTGACTCTCGAGCTTAGCAAAGTGCCGAGTCAGAGCAGAGGATCGGCTCCGAACCCATCAAGCAAGAATGAAGGCGAGATTGACAACTTAACATCTATAATTCAACGTGGAAAGGGAAGATGATAAAATGGGGGGGGGGGATTCAAGAAATAAAGAGAGAGTGGAATTTCAGATCCTTAAGGAGTATAACAACAACCATACAGAATATTATATACATAAAGTAACAGAAAGTATTCCAAGAAGTAAGTCAACATGAGAATTGATAAGAGGAGATTAAACCAATAGGGATTGACTGCAATTAGAGGCACAGAGACTAGGCAAGAGAGTTTGGAATTTATTGGAGAAAACTGGTAAACGAACCAAGGTATTGTGAGCAAATAACTAGAGGGAAAGGGGTAAGAGAATGGGATGAGGCCAGGAAAACATTTGGATGAGAATATAGGCAGAGAGAAGGGGGTGTAGGAATCCAAACTAAATCTGGTAGAATTTTTAGTTGAATCTAGAACAGAAGCTGCTGATAAAAAGGGATAATCAGTAGGGCATATAAAACATTGCACAATGATGACATCGATCAATCAGAGAAGATTAGAAAAGACTGGATAAGCAATTCACAATGAAACAATGGGAGTGCGTACGTATGGCTCCCAAGTATGCAACAGAGTCTAGAAGACTTGTGATTTCTGCTTGGAGGTGTTTACATAGGTATTTCTATACCCCACGCAAATTCAAAAAAGAGATTTTCCTCAAGTAGATGGCAAATGTTGGAGGTGTGAAGGGAAGAAAGAGGTAACTATGAACATTTGTTTTGGGAGTGTAATGAGTCGACAGACTTCAAAAATTCCCTTCAGAGTACTCTGTCAGACATATTGGGTGTGCAAATCATTATAACTAAGGAAATTATTTTTTGAGTTGTGATACAAGATCTGAAGGTTGGTATATTGTGTGTGCAACAAACCAGATGGAAGGGGTGCAAGACTAGGTGTATCGGAGGTGGGTTCAAATCGTTTTATCACAGTGTGGATGGGAGGAGAAATGGCGTAGGGGTTATCCTGAAGGAACAGTATGCTAAGAGTGTTTTGGAGGTGAAAAGAACATCAGATAGAGCGAGGTTTATGAAGCTGGAAATTGATGGTGTAATAATGAATGTTGTTAGTGCATATGCTCCACAAGTTGGTTATGCGATGGATGAGAAAGAAAAATTTTGGAGCGAGTTGGATGAAGTGGTGATAACTGTATCCAAGCGTGAGAGAATGGTGATTGGAGCAGATTTCAATGCGGATGTTGGTGAAGGGAAGAGAAGGAATGAGGAAGTGATGGGTAGGTATGGTGTTAAGCAAAGGAATGCAAAAGGTGAGATGGTAGTGGATTTTGCGAAAAGGATGGCATGGCTGTGGTGAATATGTATTTTAACAAGGAGGAGGAGAATAGGGTGGAATGCAAGAGTGGAGGAAGATGCACACAGGTGGATTATAACTTATGTAGAAGGGCCAGTCTGAAGGAGATTGGAGACTGTAAAGTGGTGGCACGGGAAAGTGCAGTTAGGCAGCACAGGATGGTGGTTTGTAGGATGACATTGATGATCAAGAAGATGAGGAATGTGAGGGCAGCACCAAGGATCAAATGGTGGAAATTGAAAAGGGGTAATTGTGAGGTTCAGGGAAGGAGTTAAGAGAGGCACAGGGTGGCAGTGAAGAGATACTGAATAGCTGGGTAACTACAGCAGAGCTAGTAAGGGAGATGGCTAGAAAGGTGCTTGGTGTGACATCTCGAAAGAGGAAGGAGGACAAGGAGACCTGGTGGTGGAATGAGGAAGTACAGGAGAGTATACAAAGAAAGAGGTTGGCGAAGAAGAAGTGGGATTGTCAGAGAGATGAAGGAAGTAAACAGGAGTATAAGGAGATGAGGTGCATGCCAAAGAGAGAGGTGGCAAAGGCTAATGATAAGGCGTATGAAGAGTTGTATGAAAGGTTGCTAGACAGAGGGACCGAGCTAGTAAAGATGTGCAGCAGGTAAGGGTGATAAAGGATAATGAGGGAAACGTACTCACAAGTGAGGAGAGTGTGTTAAGCAGACAGAAAGAGTATTCTGAGGGGCTGATGAATGAAGAGAATGAGAGGGAGAGAAGGTTGGATGACGTGCGGATAGTGAATCTTGAAGTGCAGTGGATTAGCTAGGAGGAAGTAAGGATAGCTATGAAGAGGATGAAGAATGGAAGGGCTGTTGGTCCAGATGACATACCTGTGGAAGCATGGAGGTGTTTAGGTGAAATGGCAGTGGAGTTTTTAACTAGATTGTTTAATGAAATCTTGGAAAGTGAGAGGATGCCTGAGGAATGGATAAAAAGTGTTTTGGTACAGATTTTTAAGAATAATGGTGATGTGCAGAGCTGTAGTAACTACAGAGGGATTAAATTGATCAGTCACAGCATGAAATTATGGGAAAGAGTAGTGGAAGCTAGGTTAAGAAGGGAGGTGATTATTAGCGATCAGCAGTATGGTTTCATGCCAGGAAAGAGCACTAAGGATGCAATGTTTGCTCTGAGAGTGTTGATGGAAAAGTATAGAGAAGGTCAGAAGGGGTTGCATTGTGTCTTTGTGGACTTAGAGAAAGCATATATCAGGGTGTCTAGAGAGGAGTTGTGGTATTGTATGAGGAAGTCGGGAGTGTCAGAGAAGTATATAAGAGTGGTACAGGATATGTACGAGGGTAGTGTGACAGCAGAGAGGTCTGCGGTGGGAATGAAGGATGCATTTAAGGTGGAGGTGGGATTACATCAAGGATCAGGTCTGAGCCCTTTCTTATTTGCAACGGTGATGGACAGGTTGACAGACGAGATCAGACAGGAGTCCCCATGGACTATGATGTTTGCCGATGACATTGTGATCTGTAGTGAGAGTAGGGAACAGGTGGAGGAGACCCCAGAGAGGTGGAGATATGCTCTAGAGAGAAGAGGAATGAAGGTCAGCAGGACTAACACAGAACATATGTGTGTGAATGAGAGGGAGGATAGAGGAATGGTGAGGATGCAAGGAGTAGAGGTGGTGACGGTGGATGAGTTTAAATACTTGGGATCAACAGTTCAGAGTAATGGTGAGTGTGGAAGAGAGGTGAAGAAGGGAGTACAGGCAGGATGGAGTGGGTGGAGAAGAGAGTCAGGAGTGATTTGTGACAGCAGAGTACCAGTAAGAGTGAAAGGGAAGGTCTACAATAGGGTAGTGAGACCAGCTATGTTATATGGGTTGGAGACAGTGGCACTGACAAAATGGCAGGAGTCAGAGCTGGATGTGGCAGAGTTAAAGATGTTAAGGTTTGCACTGCGTGTGACGAGGGTGGACAGGACTAGGAATTAGTATATTAGAGGGTCAGCCCAGGTTGGAAGGTTTGGAGACAAAGCCAGAGAGGCAAGGAGGCAAGATTACGTTGGTTTGGACATGTGCTGAGGCGGGATGCAGAGTATATTGGGAAAAAGATGCCAAGGATGAAGCTGCCAGGTAACAGGAAAAGAGGAAGGCCTAAGATAAGGTTTATGGATGTGGTGAGAGGACATGCAGGTGGTTGGTGTGACAGAGCAAGATGCAGAGGACAGGAAGAAATGGAAGAGATAATCCGCTGTGGTGAGCCCTAACGGGAGCAGCTGAAAGAAGAAGATACAAGATCTGAGATGCCTAGACATATGAAGTCCTTGCTGACTTTAATTCTGGTGTCTGCCATAAAAACAATTACTAGGAAATGGAAATCAAAGTACAAACTAACAGTATTTGAAGTACTGAATATTGTAAGAGAGAAAAACTGGAAGTACAATCTTTAGAATAGGGTAGGAGCAACAAAAGGAAAAAAAATGGAAATTGTTGGACTGATAAATGCAGAATAATGTTTTAGATGAGGATGGAGATTTAAGGAACGGCAGGAATTGAGCAATTTACGTAATGTTGGATTGACGATAATTGTACAATAAAAACATGTGATGTATAATGGCTTTAACTAGGAACATGTTAATACTGACCGTTTTCTTTTACATAAGTGTATGTTTGCCTATACTTCAATAAAGGTGTTCAAAAAGAGAGAAAGGTAGAAGTGATTTAAGTTCAAGGACATATGAAAGGGTGACCTATAATGCATTAATTCAGCCATTGTTGCACAAAGTACTGCATCCTGTGGCTTTAGTTTTAACACAACATTATAACAGGAAAACACTTCATTAACCTTCATCCATTGTGGAAAATGAGATGGGAAGGCACCCTAATACTCTGTGGCCTGACTATAACTTGAGTAGAAATGGCAGCAGTCTGAAAAAATACAGAATTCACAGTTCCAAATAAACTCCTTGTAAGAATGAGGAAGGGCAACAGCATCCTGACATACTGGTAAAAATATATATTCCTGATAAGTAAAATGGACAGGTGTACAAATTTTAAAGGAACTAAAATCTGGCTTTGGCTAAAAGGAACAGAAAAATCGGTAAATTAATCAGAAAACTGTGAGCGAGTCTTACAAGATAATCTCAGTTGTTACGCTGGGAAAGAATTTACATCAGAAAATGAAAGGAACAACCCACAGTATACGATATGGAACCTAATCAAAAGATTTCAACTACTTTAGCAATGAAGGATGCTTGTGTAGAAAAGGAGGATAAAGCCATAAGAAGCCCATTAAGATGAGAAAGGAAAAAGGTCAAAACAGAAGGCTAAGCAGAAACATGCCTCCCAGCACTAAATACTTAAGAGAAAAAAGAAGTTATGTACTCACCGTAATGTTCGATCTGTATTGTCGATTTTTCATCTGTCCTCACATACAGATTCCAGATCCGATCCATCGGATCCGACTCCGCCATTAGTAAGCTTGTGGCAACTAAATAAGTTCCTGGATACCTTTCCTTATCCACAATGCATCTCTCCCTGTTACCTCAGATATTGTTTGCAATAACTATTACTAGGAAAATGCAGAAATAGGACTTAATTGTGAAAAATCATTGAGAAGACCACTTCTGGAGCATTAGAGATGAGCAAAATATCCTGCAGAAGACTTTTTTCCCGTTCAGCCAGGCAAACCACAGGCAGGGGGCTGGAGGGAGGGGATTTGAGAAGAGATGAAAAATCAACAATACAGATGGAACGTTATGGTGAGTACATAACTTCTTTACCTGATGCTGTCAATTTTTCATCTCATCCTCACATATGAGACAGAGTCCCCAGCTTCCTATATTCTGAGCAGACTCATGGAAGGTTGTTCCTCAGAACCATCGAGTCAAAGGAAGCGCTTCCCTGGGAGACCAAATCCAACTTATAGTGAAATATAAAGGTGTGACCATATGACCACTGTACAAATCTCGTCCATAGAGGCATTAGTCTGAAAAACAGCAGATGTGGCCATAGCCCTAGTGTAATGAGCTTGAAAGGATTCATACTGGTCGAGGTGTAAATAAAAGAAATGCAATCCAAAAGCCATCTTGATAAGGTAACCTTGGAGACTGGTAGACCATTCCTCAGGCCTGCAAAGGCAATGAACAATTGATTTGCTTTTCTAAACTCTTTAGTTCTATGTAAACATAAGTGCAACTGTCTGTGCACATCCAACAAATGCAGAACATATTCACTCTTGTTACTAAAGCTGGGAAAAAAAACAAGTAAATGCACGGCATGATTAATATTAGTTTGTGAGACAACTTTGGGTAGAAAGGAGGGGTTGGGATGCAGAGAGTCTCTGTCTTTATGGAAAATCAAGTATAGAGATTGAGAAGACAGAGCTTGAATATCGGATATCCTTCTTGCAGATGTAATAGCCACTAGAAAAACAGTTTTCCAAGAGAGAAACTTACTATCACAAGACACTGCTGGTTCAAAGGAGGGGTTGAACAAACATAGTATTAAATTGCGGTCCCATGGAGGAGAGGGGTCCTTGTGAGGAGGTCTTAAAAAGAGAGTCCCTTTCAAAGAAACTTTGCAAAGTTTGTGGGAAATAAGGGGGAAGTTATCCTCTCCAATACGAAAGTCTGAAATAGCTGCTAATTGTATTTTAATCATAGAGGCACCTGCTCCTTACTCTGGGGAGGTATCAGAAGAGAGAGGGGTACCCTGCTGGGTATCCCGGCACCTGAGGTCTCAATGTCCCAGTAGCACATCCTGGTTGGAAGAGGTGTGCAGTGAATCTTGACCAGATTGAGGATCCAATGGGACAGATGACCTTTTAGATGCAGTAGCAGCTACAGCCCTCTCCAAAGCCCCAAAAGTTGACTGTTCCTGAGTGGAAGAGGATTCCGCTTTCAACAAGACACATTTCTAGTCAAAGCCTCCTCCAGCTCAGAAGACAGCTCGCCTGGTGTATAAGCCGGAGCTGAGCTCACCTGGTGTAGAAGCCAGAGCCGAGCTCACCTGCAGAGAAGCCCCAAGCGTACTCATGGACTACTAGGGTTCACTGTGGCTCTGAAAACTCTCAGGCTCCAAAAAAAGGCTGATGAGCTCAGAGCAAAGGCCTGATCTGCAGACAGAGACATCTTCGAATCTGACGTGAAAGGCACTGAGCATATTAGATGCGAGGGCTCCAAAGCTTGCTCCGAAGTCACAGGAAGAGTCAGACGGGGAGTAGTAGACTTGGATAGCCCTGGAACCATGTGGGTCGAGGCCAAGGGAGACTCAGTAATGCCCAGCGCCCATAGGATCTTCTGTACCACACACTCCATGTTATCCTCAGTAAGGCTCCTGGTTGAACGGGAAGAGGACGCTGATGGGGATTTCATCATAGACATAAAGGGAGATGTACTCTAGAAAAATTGGATCAATGGTAGGAAAGTACCTTATCCTCGGGAGAGCTATAACTGATTTGAAGGGACTTCTGTTAGGATCCAGTACCAACAGATCTGATCTATCCTTAAAACATACAGCCGGAGCTGAAGATACCAGATCTGGCTTAGTAGTGGTCGGCACCGAAGGCTCCAATTGAGATATGGTTTCAGTAATCTTTGGAGTCTTAACTTTCAGTTCTGACAAACCTGATGGAGCCAAGGAAGGTCTCTTCTTTCCCTCGTCACTGCTTTTCAAAGACAGGGAAGAAACAGGGCTCAAATGAGCGGATTTCGACTTGGGAGTCAAGGACTCTGACTTCCAGAAATGGTCTCTTCAAAAGCTGAGGGAAGCATTCCCCTTAAAATGAGCTTGTTCTTTTTTTTCAGCCAATGCTTTATGGTTAAAAGAATGACATATGGCACAATCTTCCTGTAAGTGGAGAGGCCCTAAACAGCAGATGCATAAGAAATGAGAGTCACTAAAGTGTATTTTATGTCAGCACTTTGCACACTTTTTTAAACCCTGCAAGCTTATCCTGTTTATCTGCCATGGTATCATAAAAAAATCCAGATGATAAGCAACAGCAATCACAAATACACACCACATACTACTACAAAAGCAGAAAAGAGAGGAATATTTTTTTTGACAAAAGGGAGGAAAAGGGAGGGGGAAAACTACCAAACATATTAGTTAAAGTTACCTAAAAGGTAATAAGGGAAGAGAGTAACCTATGAAAAAAAACAGTTGCTGGAGGAACAACGATGGAGTGAGCGAGAGCGCAACCTAATAAAAATGCAGTTACAGCAGAAACAAAGGTTACCTACTCACCATAACATTCCATCAGAGTTGTTGCTTTTCATTTGTATTCAACTTTTGGGACCCAGATCCAGCACAAATCCAACTCAGCCGCATACTCCAGCATCAGATCCAAACTCCAAGCCCCTCCCATACCCCATAATGCCCCTGTCTCCCTCCTCCCCTCAGATCAAGTTTGTTGCAGAACAGCAACACCTCAACCATATGCCTATAGATCTGGCATTATCACACAACACACAAGAGAGAAAAAACAGCCAAAACAGAGGGGCTACACCTCTTCCATCCGGTCCACTACACAGCCCATACAAGGCAGGGGGAAGGAGGGAGGGACAGTTGAAGACAAATGAAAAGCAACAACTCAGATGGAACGTTATGGTGAGTACATAACTTTTATCTGAAGTTGTTGTTTTCATTTGATCTTCAACCTGTGGGACAGAGTCCCCAGCTACCAATGAACCCTGGGAGGACCTCATGGAAGGATGTTCCGGAGCACAACTGAGCCAAAGCATGCCCTGCTCCTGGAAAGATGGTCCAATTTATCATGGAAGATAAATGTGTGTGGAGACGCCCAGGTAACAGCAGAACAAATAACATCTAAGGAAACCCTGGACCGAAAGCTTGCAGACGTAGCAACAGATCTGGTGGAATGCACCCGGACATGCCCTGGAGCAGACAACCCTTTGGCTCAATAAGCCAACAAAATGCACTTAGAAATCCATCGAGTAATCTTAACCTTAGAGACAAGCTTTCCCAGAAAGGGTTTGGAAAAGGAAACAAAATCTGATCAGACTTACAAAAGGATTTTGTTCTATGCAAATAGAAATGCAGCTACCTGTGGACATCAAGCAAATGCAACTTGTACGCTTCTTTATTCTGGAAATTTGGAAAGAAAACTGGAAGATCGATGACCTTTTAAAAAGCTACTATTACACTTTGGCCACTGGGTGGCAGCAAAATGGAAAAAGGGAAGCTATGTAAAACGAAATCCATTGGAATGATATATTTCGGCACTTATAGCCAGTAAAAAACTAGGCAGAGAAGTGCATATTAGCATATAGCTGAAGTAGGATGGGCCAGCATAGTATATTAGCATATTTTTGGAGCCAATTTTAAATCATAGCTATTGGCTACTTAGTAGTGCAAAGAAAGATTACTGGATATTCTAATAAAGACTAAGAATGAATCGATATGATTGGTTTAAAAGTCAATTGATTTTAAACCTTATTGGTTAGTTTTTAGTATAAATATTAAGCATTGCTACCAAACGATAACAATCTGAAGAAGGCTAAATAACTGAAAGCGCTTATCGTTTTATCACTATGAAATTTTAATGCTGTTTTTACTTTTTTCCCATTAAATTTGCTTGCTGTGACACAGGACTTTATCGTGGTGGATTTTTGCTGTGGTGGAATACCAGAGGTTTTAACTTTATTTTCTAAGATTGATAACCTGGTTAATATTAGATTCTGACGCCACTTTCGACATGAAGGATGGATTTGTCCGCAGGAATACCCGGTCTTTATTAAATAACATATAAAGAGGCTTAATAGACAAAGCTTGGCACTCCGAACTCTCTTGGCTGAGGTAATCGCAACTAAAAAAGCAGTCTTCCAAGAAAGGAACTGCAACTCAACCGTAGCTGCTGGTTCAAAGGGGGAAAGGAACCAGAGCTTACAGCACCAAGGTGCAGTCCCAATGGGGCATTCGGTCCTTAACAGGAGGCCTAAGAAGAAAAGTCCCTTTCAAAAAGGCCTTACAAAGCTTGGATGAAGCCAAGGAAGCCGAATTCTCACCTATGTTAAAATTATAGATCACTGCTAATTGTACCTTGACCTTAGAGAAGCTAGCTCCATGATTAAAAATATCTGCCAGAAACTACAAAATGACCAGAACTAGAGCAGTGAAGGGATCCAGGTCATGCTGAGAAGCCCAGATCAAGAAACACTTCCATTTACTAGGGTAAACTTTCCTCGTAGAAGATTTGTGAGCCACTACCAAAGTCTGCTTAACAGGAGAAGACAGCTCGGGAATCCTAACTATCAAGGGAACTGGAGCAGCCAAGCCATGAGCTTCAGGCCAACTAAGTCTGGGTGAGGGACCCTGAGAGATGTGTAATCAGATCCAGAATGGGATCTAGCGTCCAAGGTAGACACATTGCATGAGACCACAGAGAGGGGAACCAAACTTGGTGAGGCCAGAAAGGGCAAGGAGTATCACTGAGCTCTCCAGCAGTCGAGCTTTCTGAATGAACTTGGATATCAGAGGCAGTGAAGGGTAGGCATATAGTGGGCCGGAGGGCCAAGCAAGAACTAGGGTGTTTCTGGGGGTTCAGAGCAAAATACTCACTACACTTTGCATTGGAAGGAGAGGTGAAGAGATAACAGCATGGCTGACCCCACTTTAGAAAGATCTGTTCCGCTACTGAAGGATTCAGAGAACACTCATAAGGCATCAGACTAGATCTGCTGAGCCTGTCCCCTAGTATGCTGGACCTCCCCAGAATGTGCATTGCCACCAGAAAGCGGCCGGAAGAAATCGCCCACTCCCACAATCTCATGGTTTTGCGACAAAGGGGGTAAGATCTGGTCACCCCCCTGTTTGTTGATGCACCACACTACTGACATATTGTCTGTCTGGATGGCAATAGTCCCTAGAGGAAGTAAGGCATGAAAAGCTTGCAACGCCAAAAGCACTGCCCTCATCTCCAGGACACTGATATGCAGATGGGTCTCCTGGGAAGACCACATGCCTTGGACCGTCCTTACCAAGCAATGCCCCCCCCCCCCAAGCAGGGAGCATCTGTGGTCACCGTGATCACAGAGGAGGGAAAAATGAACGGACAACCCAGAAGAACAACCAGGGATTGAAGCCACCAAAGAAGCGAATCCTTGCAAACTCGAGATAACCAAATCGGATGTGATAAGGAAAGGTCTAGTAAGGACCACTGAACCACCAGAGTCCATTGGCATACCCTCACATGAAGATGCGCCATTGGAACGAGTGATCGCCATGGACTCTACCGCCTGAAGAACTGAACCCGCTGAGGGACGTGTGGCCTGAAGTATGTAAGAAACATGATGTCAGAGGGATAATGGTCTGTCCGGAGGTAGAAACACCTTGGCTTGAATAGAGTCTATCCGGGCTCCAGTGAAGTGGAAAGTCTGTACTGGCACCGACTGGGACTTGTTGAGGTTTATGGTTATGCCCAGATAGTGAGCGTTCTTGAGAAGAACAACCCTGGCTTTACATAGTCGACGCCTGGAGGGAGAGCAAATGAGCTAATCGTCCAGGTACAGAAAGACCTAAAACCCCTGCAGCCGCCACTACCACCATCACTTTGGTGAACACCCTGGGGGCGGTGGTGAGCCCAAAGGGGAGCGCTCTGAACTGAAAATGACCGGCTCTCCCAGTCGGAAGTGGAAAAATCTCAGAGAGTGCCTGTTCACCTTGATGTGATAGTACGCGTCCTGGAGGTCCACCAAGCACATCCAGTCATTTCTGTGCAGGAAAGGTAGAATGGAATGAAGACCGACCATCTGGAATTTCGTCTTGGCAACCGACAGGTTTAGGGTTGACAGATCCAGGATAGGTGTTGAGTCCCCTGTTTTCTTTGGCACTAAAAAGAACGTGGACTAGATGCCTGAGCCGGACAGGTCTGGGGTGTGACGGACTGGATAGCTCACTTTTTGAGCAGCCTGGAAATTTCTATGGCTGCCTTCTCCCATTGCATGGGTGGGACGTCCACAGGAGATGTTGTTGATCTTCACTAATCCTTGACAGCGACCTCAGTTCAGAGCCTCGGAACCAACTCAGCCGTTTACTTCAGCTCGCGCCTTCCAAACCCTCGAGCCAGGCACTCCCATAATGCTCCTCTCAAAATTACTTCAGATCATGTTTGCCCAACATAGTGAGACACAGACAAGCAGAAATTACAGTCAAAATAATAGGCATAATATTCAGAGACCAGATATGCATCCTTAATATGAAGCTAGCTACAGAAAATCTGGTCCACTAAGAGTTTCAGGGTGGGTGAAGGAGTGGTGGGAATGTCAAGGATTAGTGAAGATTGACAACACAGATGGAACATTATGTTAAGTGATAACTTCTTTATCTGATGTTTTCAATTTTCACTCAATCCTTGACAGTGGGACACAGTCCCCAGCTACTTTAGTCCTGGGAGGTCTCACGGAAGAATATTCCTAACCACCATCGAGCCAAATGATGCTCATCCCCTTGAGACCTGATCCAATTTGTAATGAGTGATAACGGTATGAGGAGTAGACCAAGTAGCTGCTGCACAAATATCATCCAGTAGCTGCTGCACAAACATCATCCAGTAGCTGCTGCACAAACATCATCCAGTAGCTGCTGCACAAACATCATCCAAAGATGCTCCGGCATAAAAAACTGCAAAAGTTGTCACTGCTCTGGTTGAACGGGCTTTAGTTGGGCATGGAAGTTGGAGCCTCTAGAATGACAGATGAAAGTAACAGTCTCTAAGCCATTCAGCCAAGGTAACCTTTGAAACTGGGTTACCTAAAGACAGAGAGGAAAATGCAACAAATAGCTTGTCAGGGTTCCTAAAATCCTTTGTTCTGTGTAGATAAAAAATGTAATTGTCCGTGGACGTCTAGTAAGTGAAGGGAGTATTCCCATTTATTGGAAAAATTAGAGAAGAAGACTGGCAATTCAAGAATCTGACTAATGTAGATTTTGAAACTACCTTTGGTAAAAAAAAAAAAAGATGGATTGGTCCTAAGGGCAACCCTATCCTTGTGAAACATTAAGCAAAGAGGTTTGCAGAACAAGGCCTAAAGGTCAGATACTCTTCTGGCAGATGCAATAGCCACCAACAATAAAGTTTTCCAAGACAAATAAAGTCACAAGTTGCTGATGGTTCAAAAGGAGACACAGCAAGGGCCTGAAGGACTAAAATTAGACCCAAGGAGGAATGGGTTCTTTAAATGGAGGTCTTAACATTAGGAGTCCTTTTAAAAATGATTTACAAAGTTTGTGTGACATTAGAGATGAGCTGTCAAGTCCCACATGAAACCAAAAAATGCCAAACAAACTTTTGAAATAGAAAACCTCGAAGGAAGCCAATGCAGGTACGATGAAATAAATCCAATAACAAGCGGTAGCCGAGAATGAAGGGCCTCGACAATATGATTGGCTACTATGAGTAACAGAACAGAACATCTTCTGTTCTGTTACTCATAGTAGCCAATCATATTGTCGAGGCCCTTCATTCTCGGCTACCGCTTGTTATTGGATTTATTTCATCGTACCTGCATTGGCTTCCTTCGAGGTTTTCTATTTCAAAAGTCCCACATGAAAGTTGGAATTTGCTGCTAGGTGAACTTTAATTGCTGATGTAGAGAAACCAGAATGGTAAAGGATAGCTAAAAACTCCAAAGCCTTATGAATAAGGGCTCATATAAGGGTCCAGTCCATTGTTAAGGCCCCAGTTAGCAAATGTTCCTATTTACTTTGATACAGTTTCCTAGTTGAAGGTTTATGATGAGCCACAATAATTTGTCAGACAGGGGAAGAAAGGAAAAGATGCCTGGCAATCATTGGAAATGGACAAGCCATGCAGTGAGCATGAGATGTTGGAGGTTCGAAGCTGGATCCAGAAGATGCAGCCAAAGGAAGGGAAACCAAACTTTTCGAGGCCAGAAGGGGGCAATGAAGATTACTGATTTTTCCATCTTCTTGGCTTTCTTTAGGAACTGCGATATCAGGGGAGTTGGGAGAAGGCAAAAAGACCACCGGGGGGGTTAATCGTGGAGAAGAGCATATCTGGGGGATTCCACTGAGGGGAAGATTAGGGCAAAATAACCTCTGCACTTGTTGTTCAGAGGAGAGGCAAAAAGATCGCAGCAAGGTTGTCCCAAGTGACAGAAAATCTTGTTCACCACTGCAGGATTGACAGATCTCTCGTGAGGCATGAGAATAGTTCTGCTCAGCATGTCTGCTGTCACGCTGCAGCTCCCTTGGATGTGTGTTGCTGTGAGAAAGCGGTTGGAAGAAATCACCCATTGCCAAACTCTGAGGGCTTCTTGACACAATGGATAAGATCTGGTTCCCCACTGTTTGTTGACATACCAGACTACCGACATGTTGTCTGTCTGAATAGCTACTGTCTCTAGAGGAAGGGCATCTTGGAATGCTTGCAACACTAATAGCACTGCCCTCATCTCTAGAACACTGATGTGTAAATTGGCCTCCAGTTGGGACCATGTGCCTTGGAGTGTCCTTCCCAGATAATGCCCCCACCACCCTATCTGCAAAGTATCCATGGTCACTATGGCTTGGGGCTGGGGAAGAATGAATGGTGGACCCAAGAGAATCTCATCAGAGTGCAGCCACCACAAAAGTTCCTGTTTGCAGCGGTTGGCAATCAAAATTAGATGAAACATTGGTAGGTGCAAAGACCAATGGGAAGCAAGTAACCACTGCAAGATTTGCATGTGATATCTTGTCAAGGGAACAAAAGTGACTGAAGCTGCCATGAAGCCTAATGCTTGTAGGACTACTCTTGCTGGAACCCTTTTGTTTCATAGAATTCATATGACTTGAGATCTGATGCATTGTAGTCTTTCTACTGGAGGGAGTCAGAAAGGAGATAGAAAATACCAACAATGGTAAGCAAGTTATACCTAGCGGTAAGAGATAGTACTTGAACAGACTATCAATGGTAGAAAGGAAAACAGGAACATGACACATTCACAAAAAAGCTAAATGAGAGGAGCAGGTAGTAGAAGAAGCAAGCTAATCAAAAATATATGAAAATAAAGAGTTTCAATAAAGATAAAACTTATCAATAAGCCAAGGTTTGAGAGAAGGATAAACGCGCATGACACACGAAGTAGTAAACGAGATCTGAGGTAATTTTGAGAGGAGCATTATGGGTAGTGCCTGGCTTGAGAGTTTGAAAGGCGCGAGCTGAAGTAAACAGCTGAGTTGGTTCTGAGGCTCGGAACAGAGCCCACTGTCAAGGACTGAGTGAAGACTGATAACATCAGATCTTTTGTTTCATAGGTTCATATCATATTACTAGGCTAGCAGCCTTAGAGCCCTTATAAGCCCAGCCATGTTAATCCTCAGTTGCCCCAATTTTCCTTGGTTAAGAGGGACATAATTCCAAGAGCGAGTCCATGATCAACACCAACTACCCCTGTCCATGAGGGACACGAATGCCACCCGGGGTGAATTTGTGGTCTCCCATCCACTTGTCTAGGTTGCACGTGAAAAAGTTCAATGAGGAGCTCCACTTCACATGAATTAGAAGTTTATTCCAGAGGAGTGGCAATATCTGGGAGATATTATCCATCTCTCCAGCATGTTCTGTTTATGTCACAGGCTAGGTTAAAATCCCCAGAGCAAGTTACTCTTGTGCCATTTGACTTGGCGATGTGCACCATTTCCATCAGGGCAGGGTCGGACACTGCTCTGTAGGCCAGGCACAAGTCGCCTGTCAGCAGCCTATAAGATACTGAGTATAGTGACAAGGCTTTCAGTCTGTCCACAAAGATCATGATTTGGAGGCCCTGTATTTTCTTGGTGAGAAACCCCTGTGGTCTCTCCAGCTGCTGTAGGTGTCTGTTGAGTACAGTGGATATAAAAAGTGTACACACCCCTGTTAAAATGCCAGGTTTTTGTGATATACAAAAAATAACACCACAATAAATCATATAAAAACTTTTCCCACCTTTAATGTGACCTATAACCTGTACAACTCAATTTGAAAAACAAACAAATCTGTTAAGAGGAAAAAATATAAAAAATAAAAAAACATACAATAAGCTGGTTGCATAAGTGTGCACACCCTTAAAATAATACTTTGTTGAAGCACCTTTTGATTTAATTACAGCATTCAGTCTTCTTGGGTAGGAGTCTATCAGCATTGGGACATCTTGACTTTGCAATATTTGCCCACTCTTCCTTGCAAAAGCGCTCCAAATCTGTCAATCTCAATGAAACCAGAGTGGGGGATTGTGTCAAAATCCTTGGCTAGGTAAAGACAGGTGGCATGCACAGTCATCCTGAGCGTTGGTGACTTTCTCAAAGAAGTTTACTAGGTTTAATAAAGTCAAACTTGGTTGGGTCTAAAGTTTGCAGGTCACCTATGTCCTTGTTCTATGATCCATGATGATTCTTTTCACAACCTTGCAGATGAGGCTGGTTAGAATTATGGGTGTATAGTTCCAGCTGATGGCCCCCCTTTGTGCAAGGGGATTACTGTTGTTGTTCTCCACTCTGCTAAAACAAAGCCAGTTTTCAAGCATAGTTACACAAAAGGCCAAGTGGGTCCACTAGGTAATGTTTTAGATTGCTTAGTAAGAACCTGGGATGTTATCTGGTTCCACTGAAGCTGTGTTTTTGGCCTTGCAGAGCACAGATATGGACTGATCTCTAGAGAGAGATACTAGAGAAAGGACTGCTGTCAGGTATGTTTTGGGGTATGGCTGGTGGAAACAGGGGCGTGAAGTATGCGCCAAATCTGTCAGCTAGCAGGTTGCCAATTTCCTCCAGTACAGTATGAGCCGTGCCATTCACTACTAGTTCAGCACATAGCTGGGCATTCCCTTTTAGACTTTGGATGTAGTTAAAGAATGCCTTATGATTATCCTTGGCTAGGGATGCTATTTTAGATTCATAGTTCACTTTGGAGCACTTTACAAGATTTCTGATTTGCTTGTTTAAGCTCTGGAGGGAATTCTTCCTCTGCTGAGTCAGTCTCCCATTGTTCTTAGACATCAGTTTCTTCCTCTTGTTACATAACCTGTTTAAAACTCGAGGTTCACAAGGGTGGCTTGTTTTTTTCGGGAGGACCTGGTTTGGATCCGGTCAGGTACAGTTGAGTCTATACAGTTAAGTGTTTATACAGGGCATTTGCATACACCTCTGCATAGGAGTCATTGTTGTCTGTGACTGCGGGGGGTGTAAAACTTTTTATACCATAGCTTAGTAACCTGTAGTTTGCTTTAGAAAGATTTTTAGTTTTTTTGCTCCTATGGGGGGTGTCAGGTCCAACAGTTACTTTGAACAGACTGATTTATGGTTCAACCTTACCAGGGAGGGCAACACACAGGTGAAAGTGCAGTGATCCCCATGTTGGCAAGTACTAAGTCTAGGACATTTGAGCCCCTTGCGGGGGTGCAGACTATCTGTTACAGAGCATTTGTGTTGACAAAGTCTAGTAACCACTGTGCTCACGTAAGTCTTTCAGTTGATGGAGGGATAGTTAAAATCTCCCATGATGAAGGGGTTGGGATGTATGGTGAGGGACTCCATTAAGTCCAGGTAAGTGGTGTTTATTTTTTGGTTCATGGTGGGGGAATTATAGCTAGCAATGATGTGGTAGGGTACTTTGCCTAAAGTTAATTAGAGATGGAGTAGTTTGAGAGAGTCGTACTGTTTGACCAAGTCTCGAGGTGTACTTTGCCTTAATGAAGATTGAAATGCCTCCACCTTTGGTTCTTTCACACTTATTTTGGGGTCTGAATGTGTGAAAGGCATTGTAGCCTTGCACAGCTGGGGTGCTCTCCACAGTCTTGAACCATATCTCAGAGACCACACAGATGTCAGTATCTCCCAAGGGGAGGGGTGCTTCCAGGGAGTGCAGCTCCCCATTCAAACTCCTAGGGTTAAGCAGCAAAAAAAAGAAGTTATGTCTTACCATAGCGTTCCATCTGTGTTGTTGATCTTCTTTCATTCATAACTGATGGGTTCGGTTCCGAGCCCTCACAACCAAGTTGGCCTAATACCAAGCTTGTGCTAGCCAAAAACTCTTGAGCTAAGCTTCTACCCACAATGCCCTTCTCCCAGTTACCTCAGATCGAGTTTGCCCATGTTATACAAGTAAAGCAGAGGCCATTTCTGTGCAAATGCCCTAAGACACCACTTGGACTCAAAAGCATTCTCCAGGAGCCTTTGGCAGGGGAAGGAAGGTGGGAGGTGGTGAATGAAAAAAGATCAACAACACAGATGGAACGTTATGGCAAAACATAGCTTCTTTAGCTGATGTTGTTAATCTTCTTTACATTCATTACTGATGGGACAGAATCCCCAGCTACCTTCAGATCCTTACGTGGCCCTTATGAAAGAATGTTCCTGAGAACCACTGAGCCGAAGGCAGCTCTCCCTCTGGAGACCACATCCAATTTGTAATGACTGATAAAAATGTGGGGTTTAGCCCAAGTGGCTGCTGCACAAATGGCATCCATAGAAGCCCTGGAATGAAAGCCTACAGAAATTGCCATTGATCTAGTGGAATGGGCTTTAATATTCTGTGGCATAGGTTCTTTTGCAAAAGAATAGGTGAAACGTATGCAGTCCCTTAGCCATTTTGATAAAGTGACCTTGAAGACAGAATTTCCCATTCTAGGCCCAGAAAAGGAAATGAAAAGTTGGTCAGTCTACCGTATTGTTTTGGTCTTGTCTAAATAAAATCTCAATTGCCTGTGCACATCCAAGGAATGTAGGCAGTATTCTTCATTATTAGAAAAATTTGGGAAAAATACTGGTAGGTCAATAGATTGATTGATGGACAAGTCAGAAACAACTTTAGGGAGAAAGATGGATTCATCTGGAGTGATACTCTGTCCTTGTGGAAGATTAGGTACGGTCTTTTGGTGCACAATGCCTGCAACTCCAAAATTCGTCTGGCTGATGTGATGGCTACCAAGAAGAGAGATTTCCATGACAGGAATTTAAGGTCACATTTCGCTGCGGGTTCAAAGGGGGGTTGAGTCAAAGACTGGAGAACTAACGAGATTCCATGGATCTATAGGCTGCCTGACTGGAGGTCTAATGCGAGAAACTCCCTTAAGAAAAGTTTTACATAAATGCAGTGCTATGAGAGGAGAACCATCCAGCCCATTATGGTAATTAGAAATCGCCACCGGATGTACACATATGGTGGAGGCTGCAGCTCCATCTTCAAAAAAACTTGGATATTGTAAGACCGCTGTGACTGGAGCCGAATATGGATCTAGCATCTTTTCCTTTGACCAAATAGAAAATCTTTTCCATTTGTCCCGATATAGTCTTCTGGTGGATGGTTTATGAGAGGCCAGAATAATGTCACGAACAGGTGAGGTGACATCATCCTGCCTGGCAACTAACGGAAGTGGAGAAACCAAGCTGTCAGCTTGAGACTGGACAGATTCGGGTGACTCAACCCCTGGGGGTGAGAAATCAGGTCTGGGAGAGGGTCCAGAATCCATGGTGGGTATAACAGATGAGGCCAAAGGAAGGGGAACCAAACTTGTCGAGGCCAAAAGGGGACTATGAGGATCACTTTGCATTTCAACCGAATAGCTTTCTTTATGAATTAAGAATCAGAGGATTGGGGGATAGGCATAAAGAAGTCCCGTGGGCCAATCGTGAATCAGAGCATCCCTCGGGGACTCCCCCTTTGGGGGGGAATAGGGTAAAATAGCTGCTGCATTTGCTGCTGGATGGGAAGACAAAAAGGTAGCAGCAAGGCTGGCCCCAACAGCTGAAAATTTCTGCCGCTACTTCGGGATTGAGAGACCACTTGTGGGGCAAGAGAATGCATCTGCTCAACTTGTCTGCAATCACACTGGAGTTCCCCAGGATAAGTGTTGCCATTAGAAAGTGGTTGGAAGCTATTGCCCACTGCCAAATTCTCATGGCTTCTCAACACAGGGGGTATGACTTGGTTCCTCCTTGCTTGTTGATATACCAGACAACTCGCATATTGTCTGACTGAATTGCAATCATTCCAGAATGAAGAACTGTTTGGAATGCTTGCAAAGCAAACAGCACTGCTCTCAGTTCTAGAATGTTGATATGCAGGTTGGCCACCAAAGTGGACCATGTGCCTTGGACGGTCTTTCCCTGGAAATCCCCCCCCCCATAAGGGAAGCATCCGTGATCACAATGGCCTTGGGCTGAGGAGACTAGAATGGGCGGCTCTATTTCTGTCTCTGGCCTCATCCACCAAAGAAGGTCCTCCTTGCAAGAGTTGGTTATCTGAATCTGAAAACATAGAGGTTGATGGTTCAGGAACCATTGAGAGAGAAGAAGCCACTGGAGAATTTTCATGTGCAGTTTCGCAAGAGGCACTTCGATCCTAGGACCTGAAGAACCTCTCTCGCTGAGACTTTGCTTTGACAAGAGTATCACCCAGAACTGAAGCCTCAATCTTTGAAGTCTGTGACCTGGGAGAGACACCAGACAGGATCGATTGTCGAAGACTGCCCCGATGAATTCTATGTGCTGAACCAGAGTAAGGTTGGATTTCTCCCAATGCACAGTAATCCCCAAAATTTCTGCCAGACAAAGGGTGTATTGCAGGGTTGCTACCAGAAGATGCTTGGTGGGGGACGGTAAGGAGCCAATCGTCTAAGTATGGAAACACCCGGAATCCTTGCAGTCTCAAGTGAGCTGTAACCACTGCCAAGCACTTTGTGAACACTATGAGGGCTGTAGAGAGACCGAACAGCAGGGCACGAAACTGATAATGATTGATTCCTAGCCAGAAGCGAAGTAGACTTCTGGAGCACTTGTCCATTTTGATGTGGTAATACGCGTCCCGGAGATCTATCGAGCACATCCAAATCGTCCTCCCTTAGAAAAAGGGAGAACGGACTGAACTATGACCATCCGGAATTTGGCTTGGGCAACAAACATGTTCAAACTGCTGAGATCCAGAAGGGATCTCCAGTCCCCTGTCTTTTTTAGCACGAAAAAGAATCTTGAGTAAAATCTGGATCTGCACTGGTCTGGTGGGACTAGTTAGAGGATTGTTTTTTTGATACACCTTTTTTATTTCTGAAGCTGCATCTTCCCTCTGACTGGGTAGAATGTCGGGAAGCTTTGTTGGAAGTTTTGGGTAAGTAATGTGGGGAATAGTATAACCTCTGGTAATGATATTCTGCAGGCAACGATTGGTGGTAATAGAGTGCCAGGCAGCTTGGTGCAGAGAGAGAAATGACCCCCGACTGCTTTCGGAGGAAAGCAATGGGGCTGCTCTTCAGGAGCGCTGGTAAGGCTGCCCAGAGAAGAAGTCTCTGGGGCCTTGTTTACATGGACTCCCTCTGCCTCAATAGGGGCGTCTTCCAGAATTGTTACCCCCTCTGCCTCAGAGGTATCGTCACCACGTGTAGCATGGAAAGAGCCCCAAGATTTTGTGCCAGATCTTCCAAATCCTCTGGTCCCTGGAGTAGGAACGTTGAGAGTTGGAAAAACGTAGACCTACGGCAGACAGGGTCTTACCGTCCTGCTCACACCTGGCCAGAGGGTCCTTTACCTTGGACCCAAACAGGGAAGATGCTTAGATGGGAGCATTCAGAAAGTGAAGGGATCCACGAGGTCACAAATGCGCATCCAGGCATGACGTCTCATAACTATGCCTGAACCCGCAGCTCTAGCCGCCCCTTTGGCTGCGTGTGAAAGCATCCTCATGGAAGAGTTTGAGATGGATTCCAGGGTTGTGAGCTGCGAGGCAACTTTGTCCCTTACCTCAGAAACCTGTCCTGCGAGCATTCCAGAGAGTTTGGAGATAAAGACTCTTTGGAGCCTCGTAAAATGTGCCAAGAAGTTCAAGGAATGCATTGCAAAGGTCGCTGATGCAAACACTCACTTCCCCAATCTGTCCATGGCCCGGGGCTCTCTGTTGGGCAGGTGGACAGTAAATCTCTCTTCAGTTAGACCCTTTTTTGTGGTGATGTCACCACTATAGCATCGACTGGCAAACCTCTCGACCAAT
Organism: Protopterus annectens; assembly: GCF_019279795.1. NCBI lineage: Eukaryota > Metazoa > Chordata > Ceratodontiformes > Protopteridae > Protopterus > Protopterus annectens. Next base: position 652,009,319 of record NC_056750.1, read on the forward strand.
GTGGGTTATCCTCGGGTGGGGAGAGTATCTTGTCGGGTCTTAGAGGGATCGCCTCAACAGAATCAGGGTTCTTCCATGCGTGCTGCACCAAAAGCTGAACTAGCTCATGTGCAGGCGGGGTCACCCAAGAGGTAGATGGCCAGGCACGTAAAGCCTGCAGGAACATGGACTCCTCAGAAGCAGGATTAGCAGGCTTCCAGTCACCCCTCTGTTTCAGCATTTCAAGGAGGTCTCCGAAGGAGACATCATCAGGGGGTGATTGTGGGGACCCTTCACCATCATCGAAAATCAGTGTTCTTTGCTCGACTCCTCAGAGGAGTCTACATTCTTCCTCTTGCACAACCTCTTCCGTGGGGGTTCCTCAGTGGGGACTTCTGAGGAGGACTCAAAAGAGTGGGTACCCTGCACAGGGGGTTCCTGCAGCTTCCCTGCCCGATGTCCAGGGAGGAGGTCTTTGGCAGCTGTAGCTCAGGGGGAGAAATCTGGGGTTCCAACGTCGGCGGAATGTTTCCAGAAGCAAGTGCCCTCTCCATCGCACAGAAAGCAGGTTCACCCGAAGAGGGACGGGAGCCTGGAACACAGAACAACCTCGGAACCATTGTTATACCCCACTCCGCCAAACCTGCTCCAGAGGATGGAGCCTCAAGCAGGATCGGTGCAGACAAAGCTCCCGGCACTGAGGACCAAACCAAAGAGACACTCGGAACTGTGCCCGTTACTGAAGGGCCTGCAGCCCAATCACGGGTTTGAGGAAGGACTGGTTCAGCGGGAACAGAGGACCAAAGAGATGGTCCTGGAGCCACAGTGACGTCCACTACAGGCCCCGAGATGGGGGGGGGGGTTCCGAAAAGGACGTTGGAGCAGGAGGCTTTGGAACCGGAATGGTCAAAGGTGGAGAATAGGATGGAGTCCGTGAAAGAAGTCAACCCAAGTTCTGCAGGAGGATGGGTCCTGGAAGGTGTGGGTATGCCCCTGGCTCCCAACAGCTGATCCACAAGATGCACCACATCAAGTTCTGAAAGGCTCCTGGTGGACCTAGTGGATACTCCCGACAGAGTCAAGTCGATCTAGAAACAGGCTATACACTTGGCCTAGAAAAGGGTCTATGGACGGACAGTATCAGATTCGTGGTGTGGAATCTACCAGCACCAATGTCTGGTCAAATCCATTTTTGTCAGAATCGTAAAAGAGCTCGGTGCCGAAGTGGCACTCTGAGCCAATACGAGAAGTTCAATCGTCATTGCAGAGGTGGGCATCGACGGCGTGCACTGTGCTAAACGGCACCCGGTGCCGTAGTTGTAGTAGGCGAGGCAAGGTCTATAGTCGGTGCTGGAGACCGTATTGGAGCTGAAGCTGGCGCCAATGTAGAAATAGTCGTAGTACCTGGAGCTGACGAAGTCGGGTGCCGACGAGGCAGATTTATGCTCCTTAGAAAGTTTTTGCACTTTAGGTTTTACAGACTTACCCTGGTCACCCGAGAGTGAAGAGGGAACTGAATGGGACCTTTTCTTATCCTTCCTAGGAGGGGTTGAGACTCCGTCGCAGAAAGGGCCACTGAAAAGGGCGACTTAAGCAGGCCCTTCAGTATTAACTTATTCTTGTGCTCGTTCAGAGTGTGCTGGCTGAAACTTTGACAAATCACATAGGGGGGTTGCACTGAAAGATGGGGCACCCCCAAGCAATAGACACAATCCTCGTGAGAGTCACTATTCGGAAGTTTGTCATTACAAGAAGCACAATGCTTGAAGCCCGATGTACACTTCTCTTCGGAAATCATAAAAAAATTAAACACAACAATCAAAATCCTCAGAGGAAAAATAAATTGTACTCTCTCTAAGTCCAAATCTATCTAAATACACACAGTATCTATCCAAAGAGTCAAAAAACACACAACTAGACAGAAAAGGGGAAGGAGAAAAGAAATACCAGCGATGTTATTCAAGAACTACCACAAGGGTAAAGAGAGAAGGCCGTACCACCAATGGTACTTAAAAGATTACCAAATGGGTAGAAGCAGAAGTGAAAATTATGTAAATCTACTGTAAATATAAAGATTAATGGATGTAAGTCACAAACAACAAGAAAATAGACAAATTTTTCCACAAAATATCAAAAAGTTTCCACTTAGCTGAGAGCTCGGCTGAAACGCAGCTTTATGGATATGCGGCAAACAAGATCGGAGGTAACAGGGAGAAGAGCATTGTGGGTAGAAGCTTAACTCGAGAGTTTTTGGCTAGCGCGAGCTTGGTTTTAGGCAACTCGGGTCCAAGGGCTCGGAACCGAACCCATCAGTGATAAATGGAAAGAAGATTAACGGTATCAGATCCTTTAGTTTGTCTTGAGTGGATTTTGTTACATTGGAAATTTTACTATTTTGACATTGCCTAAAAAAGGCACTATGGGGGAGGCAAGTGCCTTTGCTAGTATCGAAAAGCCAAAGGAGATAAGTGCAGACCATCTCTGGCAAAGCAACAAGGCATGTCGACCATGTCTTCCCAGGATGACGGACACTGGATCCCCCTGGAATGACACCAAAAGCTAAACTAATAGTTGGAAGTTGTTATTTTTTTTTGTTTATATTGTGGTTTAATGCTGGGTGAAAGTAAAATGTTGCTTAGGGCTAGGGCCATACCTGCCTGGGACACAATCTGAGAGTTCAGTCACATCTCTCTTCACATAGTCCAAAGACATACATATCAAGTCACTCACCCCACCATGGACTATGACAGTCTCATAACGGTACTTATTGTTGAGTGACTTGAGTGCATGCGTGATTTGATGGATCTTGGCATGTGACAGGCAGCTAACCTGGACCTGCTCTTTGACCAGCCTGGTGAGGGGGACATCTGTGTCTCTCACTGTAGAGTCGCTTATGACCAAGACATTAGGTTTT